>NC_045958.1:127581946-127744446 GCF_010909765.2 Amblyraja radiata
TCTGGCGTATCTCTAGAAGTTCTGTCGCTGATGTAATTTAAAAGCCACAGGAGCCTATTATTCCCCACTAACCTCCCATAAATAGCAACGTGATAATGAGTGCACAATCTGTGTTCAGTGTTCTTCGCCAACAGACACACCGTGGGCGGTCACGGTGGCGCAGCGGTAGAGTTGCTGCCTTACAGCGCTTGCAGCGCCGGAGACCCGGGTTCCATCCCGACTGAGGGCGCTGTCTGTACTGAGTTTGTACGTTCTCCCCGTGACCCGCGTGGGTTTTCTCCGAGATCTTCGGTTTCCTCCCACACTTCAAATAAGTGCAGGTTTGCAGGTTAATTGGCTTGGTGTAAATGTAAAATTGTCTCTAGTTTGTGTAGGGTAGTGTTAGTGTGCGGGGATCGCTGGTCGGCACGGACCCGGTGGGCCGAAGGTCCTGTTTCCGCGCTGTATCTCTAAACTAAAGTTAAATATCAGCCAGGTTCCCCATTCTTCGAAGCAGCCTTTTCCCAATATCAACAAGACAAAGGAGTCTGTAAACGTGGGCAGCACGGTGGCACAGTTGTTGCATCACAGCGTCAGAGACGTGGGTTCGATCCTGACTACGGGTGCTGTTTGTACGGCATTTACATGTTCTCCCCGTGACCTTGTGGGTTTCCTCCTGTTTACTTCCACACTCCACAGATGTACAGGTTTGTAGATTGATAGGCATTGAAACAAAATCGTGAATTATACCCAGTGCTGGAGTGTGGGCTGATCGATGGTCGTTGCGGACTCGGTGGGACAGAGGGTCTGTTTCCGCACTGTGTCTCGAAACTAGACTAATAATGAACTAAACTAAACTCATGGACTTCAGGAAGCAAAGTGGAGTACACAGCCCTGGTACTGGTTGATGGCACCAAAGTAGAGAAGGTTGATAGCTTCCTCAGAGTCAATATCACCAGCAACTTGTCCTGGACCACCCATCTAGAAGCAACAACCAAGAAAGCTCACCAACACCAAATTAGAACGGAGACGAGGAAACACTTTTTCACACAGAGAGTTGTGAGTCTGTGGAATTCTCTGCCTCAGACGGCGGTGGAGGCCGGTTCACTGGATACTTTCAAGAGAGAGCTAGATAAGGCTCTTAAAGATAGCGGAGTCAGGGGATATGGGGAGAAGGCAGGAACGGGGTACTGATTGGGGATGTTCAGCCATGATCACATTGAATGGCGGTGCTGGCTCAAAGGGCCGAATGGCCTACTCCTGTACCTATTGTCTATTGTCTATTGTCTCTACTTCCTTGGAAGGCTCAGAATGTTCGGCATGTTCCCAACAACTCTCACCAGCTTCTACAGACGCATCACAGAAATTTAATCGGGAGGCATCATAGCACAGTTTGGGAACAGCTCCATCCAAGAAATTGCAGCGAATTGTGGACGCAGCCCAGACCGTCACACAAACCAACCTCCCTTCCATTGACTCCATCTACACCTCACGCTGCCTCGGCAAGGCCAGCAGCATCATCAAGGACCAGTCACACATTTTTTTCTGAGATGCTGCCTGACCCGCTGAGTTACTCCAGCACTCTGTGAAACGTCACCTATCCATGTTCTCCACAGATGTTGCCTGACCCGCTGAGTTACTCCTCCAGCACTCTGTGAAACGTCACCTATCCATGTTCTCCACAGATGCTGCCTGACCCGCTGAGTTACTCCAGCATTCTGTGAAACGTCACCTATCCATGTTCTCCACAGATGCTGCCTGACCCGCTGAATTACTCCAGCATTCTGTGAAACGTCACCTATCCATGTTCCCCACAGATGCTGCCTGTGTCTCCTCCCTCAGTTGTGCATTGGGATATTAGCCCAGTTTCTGTGCTCATCTATTTTTCCTATCACTGAAATAGTGAAGACTATATGAGTTTGGTTGCTCTAAGAATCATGTAGACCCTTCGGCCCAAGTCATCCATGCTGGCCAAGGCCCACCATCTCAACTAAAGCCATGTGCCCACATTTTGGTCAGTATCCCTCTGAACCAAATCCTTTCCCATAGCAGTGGGTTTTCTGCGGGTGCTCCAGTTTCCTCTCACATCCAAAGAGCGCAGGTTTGTATGTTAATTGGCCCGTTGTAAATGTCCCCAAGTGTTAGGCAGTGGAGAATGAAAAGTTTATTGGCCAAGTATTCACATACAAGGAATTTGCCTTGGTGCGCCGCCCGCAAGTGACAACATGACATACAGTGACAGTAAGGGCCCTGTCACACTGACGAGGTAATTCACGAGCTCTCTCGAGTTTAAAAAAAATCCAAAACGCATGGTTAAGGACGTAGAATGTATGTAGCGGATACGTTCGAGCTCGTGGATTTCTCGTAGAGGCTCGTAACGCTAACGGCAGTACTCGGGAAATGTGGTAACTCGTGAAGCTTTTTTCAGCACTGTGAAAAATTGCACGATAGCCCCGAGTACCTACGAACGGCCATTACCGTAATTTCTCTGAGTTAGAATCAGGGAAAATGCGGCGAGAACTCTTGAATTATCTCGTAGAGTGGGACAGGGTGCTTTAGGAATGACACATAAACATTAAACCATTAACACTAAAACGTATCGATTAAACATGTGAATTAAATTAAAATACCATAGCAAAAGGAGGCAACAGATTTTTGATTACTGAGTAAAGCAACTACTATTGGATAAAAACTGTTTTTACGTCTGGCTGTGGCAGCTTGACAGTCCGGAGTCAGCCTTCCAGAGGGAAGTGATCACCGAGTTTGTGGCCAGGGGAGAGGGGTCAGAGCTGATCTGCCCCGCTCCGGCTTCCTGGCCCTTGCAGTGTACAGTTCATCAATGGAGGGAAGGTTGCAGCCAATACTCTTCTCTGCTGATCGGACGATTCGCTGCAGCCCTCCAGTGTCGTGCTTGGTGGCTGAGCCAAACCAGACCATGATGGAGAAGGTGAGGACAGACCTCTACAGAGGACAGCGAAAGTGAGATAACATAGAACTAGTGTGAAAGAGGTAGTTGCTGTTTTGGCGTGGACTCATTTCCTTGCTGTTACTTTCCCTAAATCTTATTCCTCTTTTCCCTCGTAAGACCATTTTGTTGATATTGATGAATGCCAGATTTTGTTGACCAGTGTAAAGCCAAGTGTTTTTACTCTCCTTCTGTGGAGGTGCCAATGTAAGTCATTTGTGGGCTTGTGTTGGTTCAAGTGTTTAGTTTAGTTTGGAGACACAGCGTGGAAACTGACCCTTCGTCCCACCTAGTCCGCGCCCGACCAGCGATCCCCGCACCTTAACACTTCCCCACACCACTAGGGACAATTTACATTTATACAAAGCCAATTAACCTACAAACCTGCACGTCTTTGGAGTGTGGGAGGAAAGCGAAGAACCTGGAGAAAACCCCTGCGCAGGTCATGGAGAGAACGTGCAAACTCCGTACAGACAGCACCATAGTCAGGATGGAACCCGGGTCTCTGGCGCTGTGAGGCAGCAAACTCTACCGCTGCGCCACCGTGCCGCCCTGCACCACATTGGTTACCAACTGGAGTTTGGAAATCTCCTTGGTACAGGAAAGGAGGGAATTTGTGGCATGACACATTTGAAGTATTGTGTTCAGTTTTGGTCACCCTGTGGCAGGAAGGGCCGAATGGCCTACTCCTGCACCCATTGTCTATTGTCTATTGTCTACTGAAAGATTTTGTTAAGCTGGAGAAGGTGCGGGGAATATTAACAAGATCTACAAGAGTCTGAAGAAGGGTCTCGACCCTGAAAAGTCGCCTACTCCTTCTCTCCATAGATGCTGCCTCACCCGCTGAGTTTCTCCAGCATTTTTTGTCTTCAAGATTAGCAAGATGTGTTTAGTTTAGTTTATTGTCAAGTGTACCGATGTACAGCAATATGCTTTTGTTGCGAGTTAACCAGTCAGCAGAAAGATGATACATAAGGTCAGACATAAGGTCGGACTATTAAGTAGCATTGCCGTTAGCGGAAAGACTATACATAAGGTCATAAGGTCATATGTAATAGGATTAGGCCATTCGGCCCATCAAGTCTACTCCACCTTTCAATCATAGCTGTTCTATCTCTCCCTTCTTATCATATAGAAACAGATCTTATAGAAATATATAAAATTATAAAAGGACTGGACAAGCTAGATGCAGAAAAATGTTCCCAATGTTGGACGAGTCCAGAACCAGGGGCCACAGTCTTAGAATAAAGGGAAGGCCATTTAAAACTGAGGTGAGAAAAAAAGGTTTTCACCCAGAGAGGTGTGAATTTGTGGAATTCCCTGCCACAGAGGGCAGTGGGGGCTAAATCACTGGATTTAAGAGAGAGTTAGATAGAGCTCTCGGGGCTAGTAGAATCAAGGGATATGGGGAGAAGGCAGGCACGTGTTATTGATTGGGTACGATCAGCCATGATCACAATGAATGGCGGTGCTGGATGGAAGGGCTGAATGGCCTCCTCCTGCACCTATTTTCTATGTTACTATGTTACTAACCCAATTCTCCATGATTACATGATTACATGTATCACCATTCACCATGATTACTATCGATCCATTTACAGTGTGTAGATACAAGATAAGGGAATAATTTCAGGTGAAGCCAGTAAATGAGCACGTTTGAGGATCCAGTTGCAGAGGGAAGCGTAAAGACCCAGCTCCGTGAACTTGACGATTCACTCGGAGGGGATGATGGTGTTGAACGCCGAGCTGTCGGCAATGAACGTAGCTGCAAGGAATTGCAGGTGCTAGTTTACAAAAAAAAGACACAAAGTGCTGGAGTAACTCAGCGGGTCAGGCAGCATCTCTGGAGAACATGGATAGGACTGTGTTTAAGAAGAAACTGCAGACGCTGGTCTGAAGAAGGGTTTCGGCCCGAAAGGTTGCCTATCTCCTTCGCTCCATAGACGCTGCTGCACCCGCTGAGTTTCTCCAGCATTTTTGTGTACCATGGATAGGACTCTATTCCTTGGAGCGCAGGAAGGTGAGGGGTGATCTTATAGAGGTGTATAAGATCATTTTCTTTTTGCGTATGGCATGCACAGACTAAAGTTGTAGGACAACTTGTTCTATTTGATCGTACATGATTGTGCACGCTAGGTTGATTGCATTCGTCAAAACAAGGCGGACCACATGAAGGTTGTAATCTCCCACCTCTATAAGATCATGAGAGGAATAGATAGAGTGAATACACAGAATCTTTACCCAGAGTAAGGGAATCAAGAACCAGCAGACAAAGGTTTAACGTGAGAGGGGAAAGATTTAAAAGGAACTTGAGAGTAGACAAAAATGCTGGAGAATCTCAGCGGGTGAGGCAACATCTATAGAGCGAAGGAATAGGCAACATTTCGGGTCGAGACCCTTCGTCAGACTGAAATGTCGACCTAAAACGTTGCCTATTCCTTCGCCCAATAGATGCTGCCTCACCCACTGAGTTTCTCCAGCACTTTTGTCTACCTTTGATTTTATCAGCATCTGCAGTTCATTCTTCAATAATAGGAACTCGAGGTTGTTTTTCACAAGAGGGTGTATGGAACAAGCTGCCAGAGGAGGTAACTGTTTTAAGAAACAGTTAGACAGGTACATGGATGGGACAGGTTTAGAGGGATATGGGCCAAACGCAGGTAAGTGGGACTAGTGTAGATGTGGGCCAGTGTGGGAAAGTTTCCATGCTGCATCAATGCGACCATGGCACTAAATGCACCAACAGCACGTTACTGACTCAGAGATTTGCTCTTTCGATAGTGAATATTTCAGTAGTTAATTAAGGGAAAAGCAATTCTTTGGATCTAATATCCAGGAAATGAGTGCAATATTATCGTATGAATACTTAATGTATTTGTAGCTTAATGGATCTTTCACTATGTGCTTGTTAGCAAAATGGAGAAAGGGTTCAGGGGCAGGGGTAACACTTTATGCGTGGAAAGCATTTTATCGGGATGCATCACAGCAGGGTTTGGGAACAGCTCCATCCAAGACCGCATTAAATCGCAGCGAATTGTGGACGCAGCCCAGACCATCACACAAACCAACCTCCCTTCCATTGACTCCATCTACACCTCACTGCTGCCTCGGCAAGGCCAGCAGCATAATCAAGGACCAGTCTCAACCCGGCCACTCCCTCTTCTCCCCTCTCCCATCAGGCAAGAGGCACAGAAGTGTGTAAACGCACACCTCCAGATTCAGGTACAGTTTCATCCCAGCTGTTATCAGGCAACTGAACCATCCTACCACAACCAGAGAGCATTGGAACTCCTCGGACTATCTTTAATCGGACCTTACCTTGCACTAACGTTATTCCCTTTATCCTGTATCTACACACTGTGAACGGCTCGATTGTAATCATGTATTGTCTTTCCGCTGACTGGTTAGCACGCAACAAAAGCTTTTCACTGTACCTCGGTACACGTGACAATAAACTAAATTCAACCAAACTCCTCAGGACTTCAGTGGAAGATCATTTATCTGACGTTTTAAGTTTGTTTATCCCTCTCGCACTTCCCACGGCGTCACGGTGGCACAGCGGTAGAGTTGCTGCCTCACAGCACCAGAGACCCGGGTTCGATCCTGACCTCGGGTGCTGTCTGTACGGAGTTTGTCCGTTCTCCCTGTGACCGTGTGGGTTTTCTCCGGGTGCTCCGGTTTCCTCCCAAAGGCGTGTGGGTGTGTGGGTTATTACCCCTCTGTAAATTGCCCCCTAGTGCGTAGGGAGTGGATGGGAAAGTGGGCTCACATGGAACTAGTGTGAATGGGTGATCATTGGTCAGTGTGGACTCGGTGGGACGAAAGGCCTGTTACAATGCTGTAGCTCTAAACCATACTTGGAGGACCAGAGGACATAGGTTTAAGGTGAGGGAGGGAAAGATTTAATAGGAACCTGAGGGGTGACTTTTCACACAAAGGGTGGTGGGTGTATGGAACGAGCTGCCGGAGGAGGTAGTTGAGGCTGGGACTATCGCAATGTTTAAGAATCAATTAGACAGGTACATGGATAGGACAGGTTTGGAGGGAAACGGGCAGGTGGGACTAGTGCATATGGGACATGTTGGGCTGTGTGGGCAAGTTGGGCTGAAGGGCCTTATTCCACACTGTATCACTCTATGACTCTATAAACTGAGACAAACATGTTACCTGATTTCCCTGAAGATTTAGGATTTAGTTTGGATTTTCAACATTTGTGTTTTGCTTTCGTAGTGGATTAACAGTTTATTAAAAGACACATGGGCATAAAGATGGGCAGGAAAGGTTTTGAACATTACGGGAATTGGTATTGGTTTTGACTTATTACTATCATGTGTTCTGAAGGTAGATAAAAATGCTGGGGAAAATCAGCGGGTGAGGCAGCATCTATGGAGTGAGTGTCTCGACCCGAAACGTCACCTATTCCTTTGCTCCATAGATGCTGCCTCACCCGCTGAGTTTCTCCAGCATTTTTATCTACCTTCGATTTTTCCAGCATCTGCAGTTCCTTCTTAAAGACTTAAACATCATGTGTACTGACATACAATGAAAAGCTTTTAGTGACATTTACATTTAAATAGCATAATGTGCTATATTTAAATAGCACAATTAAATATTGTGCGATTTAATTGAATAGCACAATAGTTGGCTTGCTATCTCGTTCAATTAGACAATACTACTCATGACAACAATCATGCCAAGCACAAGTACAACAGGTAGAGTGAAGAGTAAATTATTAGAGTGCGCAATATAGCGTTACAGTTACAGAGAAAAAGCACAAGGCTGCAATGAGGCAGGTTGGAAGATGCGATCCAATTTGAGATACCAGCTACCAAGACAGATGTGTACAGCAATTCATTCCTCCCCCACACAATTAATGCATGGAATAGTCTTCCGCCTACCATAGTTACCCAACCAGACGCAACTACATTTAAGGTAGCTCTTCTTCTCCAACAATCTTTTTTGCTGAAGTGCACCCTCCACCACCTCTAGTTTCAATTCCATTTGGAATATTTTTGGAGGACCAAGAAACCAAGCACCAAGACTAATACCTTAGTTTAATTTAAGGGATACAGCATTGACAAGGCGCACCCCGGCCACTCCCTCTTCTCCCCTCTCCCATCGGGCAAGAGGTACAGAAGTGTGAAAACAAACGCACACCTCCAGATTCAGGGACAATTTTTCCCAGCTGTTATCAGGCAACTGAACCATCCTACCACAACCAGAGAGCAGCGCTGAACTACTATCTACCTCATTGGTGACCCTTGGACAGACTATCCTTGATTGGTCTTCATTGGACTTTACCTTGCACTAAACGTTTTTCCCTTCATCAATTATCTGTACACTTTAAACGGCTCGATTGTAATCATGTGTTGTCTTTCCGCTGACTGGTTAGCACGCAACAAATAAGCTTTTCACTGTACCTCGGTACATGTGACTATAAACTAAACTGAACTGAACTAAAGTGTGCGGGGATCGCTGGTCGGCGCGGACACGGTGGGCCGAAGGGCCTGTTTCCGTGCTGTATCTCTAAACTAAAGTAAACCGATTGAAACCATCGCAACATGATGAGACAAGAGCACAATTAGGAACCTTCCCGACAAGTGGAATACTGAACGTGTCAGGAAATAATTGAACACAAGGCTATTTTTACGGGAAAGAGTGGAGCGCTGGAATTAAAAACTTTACAGGATGCTGAAGATTGAAGAGAGCACGGCTCGATTGTAATCATGTATTGTCTTTCTGCTGACTGGTTAGCACGCAACAAAGGATTTTCACTGTACCTCGGTACACGTGACAATAAACTGAATTGAACTACAGATGAAGATAGACATCGGGATTTGCGGGACAGTCATATGCTGAGAGAATGTAGCGGCTGGGCTTGTACACTCTGGAGTTTAGAAGGATGAGAGGGTATTGAAACATAAGATTATTAAGGGTTTGGACACGCTAGAGGCAGGAAACATGTTCCCGATGTTGGGGGAGTCCAGAACCAGGGGCCACATTTTAAGAATAAGGAGTGAGCCATTTAGAACAGAGACGGGGAAACACTTTTTCTCACAGAGAGTGGTGAGTCTGTGGAATTCTCTGCCTCAGAGGGCAGTGGAGGCAGGTTCTCTGGATGCTTTCAAGAAAGAGCTATATAGGGCTCTTAAAAATAGTGGAGTCAGGGGATATGGGGAGAAGGCAGGAACGGGGAACTGATTGGGGATGATTAGCCATGATCACATTGAATGCGGTGCTGGCTCGAAGGGCCGAATGGCCTACTCCTGCACCTATTGTCTATTGTCTATTGACCACAAAATGCTGGGGTAACTCAGCGGGACAGGCAGCATCTCTGGATAGGATGAATGGGTGACGTTTCAGGTTGCGACCCTGCTTCAGACTTCAAACTACAGTTGTCTATTTACTGAAGTGGGTTTTTGAAGGACTTTGTTGTTACTGTCAATGGACAAGTATGTGTTTCAGAAAGAATTGCAGATGCTGGAACAATCGAAGGTAGACAAAAATTGCAGGAGAAACTCAGCGGGACAGGCAGCATCTACGGAGAGAAGGAATCGGCGACGTCTCATTTTATTCATGATTTATCTGCTTAATAACATTAATGAGCATTGTCAGGCCAATCAGTTCACATCACAGATCATTCTGCTGGTTGATGGACATTCTGGACAGCTTCAAACATTAGACTGCATATCGGGGAAACAGGCTCTCCGGCCCACCGAGTCCGTGCCGACCAGCGAGCACCCCGTACACTAGCACTAACCAACACATGAGCGACAGTTTACTACTTTACTGAGGCCAATTAATCTACACACCTGCACGTGCTTGGAAACTAGAGCACACGGGTGAGCCAACACCTGGAGTATTGTGTGCAGTTTTGGTCCCCTAATTTGAGGAAGGACGTTCTTGCTATTGAGGGAGTGCAGCGTAGGTTTACAAGGTTAATTCCCGGGATGGCGGGACTGTCATATGCTGAGAGAATGGAGCAGCTGGGCTTGTACAATCTGGAATTTAGAAGGATGAGAGGGTATCTCATTGAAACATATAAGATTATTAAGGGTTTGGACACGCTAGAGGCAGGAAACGTGTTCCCGATGTTGGGGGAGTCCAGAACCAGGGGCCACAGATTAAGAATAAGGAGTAAGCCATTTAGAATGGAGACGAGGAAACACCTTTTCACAGAGAGAGTTGTGAGTCTGTGGATGCTTTCAAGAGAGAGCTAGATAGGGCTCTTAAAGATAGCGGAGTCAGGGGATATGGGGAGAAGGCAGGAACGGGGTACTGATTGGGGATGATCAGCCATGATCACATTGAATGGCAGTGCTGGCTCGAAGGGCCGAATTGCCTACTCCTGCACCTATTGTCTATTGTCTATTGTCTATTGGTGTGCGTAGGATGCTGCTGCTTCTACCGTGCCGTGACTGATGCCAGATATCTACGGTTATCATTTAGGATTTGGTCTGTGAGTAGCTGTCCATGAAGATATGGTAGTGGCGATTATTGTCACTGTTAGTTTAGAGATACAGCGCGGAAACAGGCCCTTCGGCCCACCGACTCCGTGCCGACCTGCGATCCCCGCACACTAACACTATCCTACACACACCAGGGGCAATTTACACTTATACCAAGCCAATTAACATACAAACCTGCACGTCTTTGGAGTGTGGGAGGAAACCGGAGAACTCGGAGAAAAACCCACACAGGTCACGGGGAGAACGTACAACCTCTGTACAGACAGCACCCATAGTCGGGATCGAACCCGGGTCCCTGGCGCTGTGAGGCAGCAACTCTACCGCAGCACCACCGTGCCACATACTGTTCCACTTGCAGCAGACTTACAGACGACAAGGCAGCGGTGCAGCGGGTAGAGCTGCTGCCTCAGTGCAGGATAGTGTTAGCGTGCGGGGTTCGCTGGTCGGCGCGGGCTCGATGGGCTGAAGGGCCTGTTTCCGCGCTGTACCTCTGAACCAAACTACACTAAACTGTATAGGAAACTAAACGCTAATCAATTCCCACGCCCTGCCCGACCAAGCTTCCAACCTCATCGTTCCCCAGCCCCGCACGGCCCGTTTTTACCTTCTCCCCAAAATCCACAAACCCGGCTCTCCCGGCAGACCCATTGTCTCTGCGTGTTCGTGCCCCACCGAACTCATCTCCACATACCTTGACTCCATACTATCCACCTTGGTCAAATCCCTTCCCACCTATGCAAAGACCGCTCCCTCCGCAACTCCCTCGTCAATTCTTCCCTTCCCTCCCGCACCACCCCCTCCCCGGGCACTTTCCGTTGCAACCGCAAGAAATGCAACACCTGTCCCTTCACCTCCCCCCTCGACTCCATTCAAGGTCCCAAGCAGTCGTTCCAGGTGCGACAAAGGTTCCCCTGTATCTCCTCCAACCTCATCTACTGCATCCGCTGCTCTAGATGTCAGCTGATTTACATCGGTGAGACTAAGAGGAGGTTGGGCGATCGTTTCGCCGAACACCTCCGCTCAGTCCGCAATAACCTACCTGAACTCCCGGTGGCTCAGCACTTCAACTCCCCCTCCCATTCCCAATCCGACCTCTCTCTCCTGGGTCTCCTCCATTGCCAGAGTGAGCAACAGCGGAAATTGGAGGAACAGCACCTCATATTCCGTCTGGTGACCTTGCGTCCGGATGGCATTAACATTGAATTCTCCCAATTTTGCTAGCCCTTGCTGTCTCCTCCCCTTCCTTAACCCTCTAGCTGTCTCCTCCCACCCTCCCATCCGCCCGCCCTCGGGCTCCTCCTCCTCCTCCACTTTTCCTTCCTTCTCCCCCCCCCACCCCCCATCAGTCTGAAGAAGGGTTTCGGCCCGAAACGTCGCCTATTTCCTTCGCTCCATAGATGCTGCTGCACCCGCTGTGTTTCTCCAGCAATTTTGTGTACCTTCTGCTAAACTTTCTCTCTCGAGTTAACGTTTGTCATTTATCCAGGTATCTTGTTCTTGCCCTCCTCATTGGTAACCAGAGGGGAAGAAAGAACGAGAGCAGGAAAAACAATAATTGCCTTTGCTAAACGCTCCTCCACACTTCCTTTCTTATGAGATCTCTCGGCTAGCGGTGATAATTTACCTGCTCCGTCTTGTTTATGCTTTAAGGCATAGAAATAACAGCAGATGTAAGAAATAATTGTTGCATGGTGCAGGCAAATAGCAATAACCCAAGGCTTGTTCAAAGTTTAGCGCACAGATTCATGTACAAGTTAATTACATTTCATATTATTAAGTGTCTTGCCCTCCTATTTTGCACTCGGCGTAATTGTTTTTTCTCCAATCTTGCTTCTTCACGCTACCTGCTGAGGGCGTTCACACAGAGAACGTGTACCCATCACCCCACCAGCGATAGCTGGGATATCAGGGACACACTCAATGTCCAAGGAGACACAGATGCAAGGAAAGGCAGGTGCAGATTTACCAAAGAAGACACAGAGTGCTGGAGTAACTCAGCGGGTCAGGCAGCATCACTAGAGAACATGGATAGGTGACGTTTCACAGAGTGCTGGAGTAACTCAGCGGGTCAGGCAGCATCTGTGGAGAACATGGATAGGTGACGTTTCACAGAGTGCTGGAGTAACTCAGCGGGTCAGGCAGCATCTGTGGAGAACATGGATAGGTGACGTTTCACAGAGTGCTGGAGTAACTCAGCGGGTCAGGCAGCATCTGTGGAGAACATGGATAGGTGACGTTTCACAGAGTGCTGGAGTAACTCAGCGGGTCAGGCAGCATCTGTGGAGAACATGGATAGGTGACGTTTCACAGAGTGCTGGAGTAACTCAGCGGGTCAGGCAGCATCTGTGGAGAACATGGATAGATATTTTGGGGCCGGAACCCTTCTTCAGACTAATCAAGCATTTGTTCATTAATTTGTTCTATGTATCTTTCCCCTGACACTCAGTCTTATGAAGGGTCTCAACCCAAAACGTCACCCATCCATGTTCTCCACAGATGCTGCCTGACCCGCTGAGTTACTCCAGCACTCTGTGAAACGTCACCCATCCATGTTTTCCACAGATGCTGCCTGACCCGCTGAGTTACTCCAGCATTTTGTTTAAACCAGCATCCTGAGACAGTGTGAAGTATAGATGGAGTCGATAATGGGGGGTCTGTAATATGTCTGTAATATTCTGCACTCTGTATCTTCCCCTTTGCTCTATCTATTTTACGAGTTTGAACTGATTGTATTTCAGACGGCATGGTCGGCGACCTGCAACGACTTATGACGAATGCCGGCAGTCGCCGAAAAAGTTGCGTAAGTGGGACAGGCCCATTAGTCAGCAACTCTACCACTGCGCCACCGTGCCGCCATTAACATTGAATCCCTCGAGCTGGAATCGAACCAGCGACCTCAGGATTTCTCCCTCTGTCCTCTGCTCTACCAAATGAGCTACCAATACTCACTTAATCTTGATGTGAGACCCATTGTGTTTTTTCGAGCCGACATTCACTGCACTTCCAAAAAGCGATTTATTCTACCAGGTGTGTTGATGAGACAGGATGCAAAGTAAATATTAGCATTGCAAGCAAGTTTGGATTTGGCTAATGAATGCCAACACTTTGGTTATTCAATTACAAACACTAAGGTATGGGTCGTGTGTAGGAAGGAACAGCAGATGCTCCACTGCCTCAGAGGGCGGTGAAGGCCAATTCTCTGGATGCTTTCAAGATTGTCTATTGTCTATTGTTTACACCCAAGATAGAGTCCACAGAACCAGGGGCCACAGTTTAAGAATAAGGGTAAGCCATTTAGAACAGAGACGAGGAAACACTTTTTCTCACAGAGAGTTGTGAGTCTGTGGAATTCTCTGCCTCAGAGGGTGGTGGGGGCCGGTTCTCTGGATGCTTTCACGAGAGAGGGCTTAAAGATAGCGGAGCCAGGGGATATGGGGAGAAGGCAGGAACGGGGTACTGATTGGGGATGATCAGCCATTATCACATTGAATGGCGGTGCTGGCTCGAAGGGCTGAATGGCCTACTCCTGCACCTATTGTCTATTGTTTATTGTCTACTGTTTACACCCAAGATAGACACAAAATGCTGGAGTAACTCAGCGGGACAGCTCTGGAGAGGAGGAATGGGTGACGTTTTGTGCCGAGACCCATCTTGGGTATTCCCGAGTTGCATGTTTGACAGCTCTTGCCACCTGTATTCCCAATTCCTGGAAGTCGACGCCTGTCAGATCAGAGAGAGTTCAGTGGGTGACTCGAGGGTGTGAGCTACAGGGAGAGGTAGTGTCGGCTAGGACTCTATTCCATGGAGCGCAGGAGGATGAAGGGTGACTTTATAGAGGTGTACAAAATCATGAGGTGATTACATTGGGTGGATGCACAGTCTTTTACCCAGAGTTGGGGAACCAAGAAGCAGGGGACATAGGTTTAAGACGAGGGGTAAAATTTAATAGGAATCTGAGGGGTGACTTTTTCACACAGAGGGTGGTGGGTGTATGGAACGAGCTGCCGGAGGAGATAGTTGAGGCAGGGACTATAACAGCATTGATAAGGCATTAGGAAGATTTAGAGAGATGTGGGCCAAACAAAGGCAGGTGGGACTAGTGTAGATGAGACATGTTGGTCGGTGTGGGCAAGTTGGGCCGAAGGGCCTGTTTCCACACTGTATAGCTCAGTAATACTGGGTAACCAGATATAATAGTGCTTAAGAAGGAACTGCAGATGCTGGAAAAAATCAAAGGTAGACAATGTTGGAGAAACTCAGCAGGTGAGGTCACATCTATGGAGCGAAGGAATAGGTGACGTTTCGAGTCGAGTCCCTTCTTCAGACTGATATAATAGTGCAGTCAATAGACAATAGTCAATAGGTGCAGGAGTAGGCCTTTCGGCCCTTCGAGCCAGCACCGCCATTCAATGTGATCATGGCTGATCATCCCCAATCAGTACCCCGTTCCTGCCTTCTCCCCATATCCCTAGATTCCTTTAGCCCAAAGAGCTAAATCTATCTCCCTCTTGAAAACATCCAGTGAATTGGCCTCCATTGCCTTCCATGGCAGTGAATTCCACAGATTCACAACTCTCTGGGTGAAAAAGTTTATCCTCATCTCAGTCCTAAGTAGCCTACTCCAGCACTCTATGAAACGTCACCTCGAGTCCTGGCAACACCTTCGTAAATCTTCTCTGCACCCTGTCAAGCTTGACAACATCTTTCCTATAACATGGTGCCTTTCTTGAATATAATGAGCTAAACTGAGTAAAACTCAAGATTGTACAGAATGAGACTGCACTTAAACATGGACCATTTGATGAGTGCCCTTACATCATTGGCCTGTAGTGTATAAGCTGACAGGACAGTAGATAATGGCTTTTCTTAATTATTAAACTCAGAGTACTGGAATTTTAATATTGCCAATGAATAATAGATATATAGGTGCAATTCTCAACGAAGTATCGATAACTAATAAATTGACACAATGTACAAATACATGAAATGTACGTGTCTAAGATATAAATGTGTTATAGAAACAAAATTCTGCCACAGACGGCTGTGGAGGACAAGTCAGTGGATGTATTAAGGCAGAGATAGATAGATTCTTGATTAGTGCGGGTGTCAGATGTTATGGGGAGAAGGCAGGAGAATGGGGTTAGAATGGAGAGATAGATCAGCCATGATTGAATGGGCCTTGACGGGCCGAATGGCCTAATTCTACTCCTATCACATGTGAACTTATGATCTTATGAGAAGCTCAGCGGGTCAGGCAGCATCTGTGGAGAACATGCATAGGTGACGTTTCACAGAGTGCTGGAGTGACTCAGCGGGTCAGGCAGCATCTGTGGAGAACATGGATAGGTGACGTTTCACAGAGTGCTGGAGTAACTCAACGGGTCAGGCAGCATCTGTGGAGAACATGGATAGGTGACGTTTCAGGGCAAGATCGTTCCTCAGGATAGAAGAAATGGCGGAAAACTGGCAGATGGAGTTTAACCTGAGTAAATGTGAGGTGTTGAACTTTGGGAGGTCAAATGTAGGAGGAAAAGGTATAATTAGCGTCGAGAGACTCGACAGCATTGATGTACAGAGTCATCTTGGGGTCCAAGTCCATAACTTCCTGAAAGTGGCAACACATGTAGATAGAGTGGTAAAGAAGGCATGAGGTGGGCAAGCCTTCCTTGCTTGGGGCACCATAGAAAGCAGACTGGTACACAAAATTGCTGGGGAAACTCAGCGGGTGCAGCAGCATCTATGGAGCGAAGGAAATAGGCGACGTTTCGGGCCGAAACCCTTCTTCAGACTGATGGGGGGTGGGGGGGGGGGGGAAAGAAAGAAGGAAAAGGGGAGGAGGAGGAGGAGCCCGAGGGCGGGCGGATGGGAGGGTGGGAGGAGACAGCTAGAGGGTTAAGGAAGGGGAGGAGACAGCAAGGGCTAGCCAAATTGGGAGAATTCAATGTTAATGCCATAAGGACGCAAGGTCCTCAGACGGAATATGAGGTGCTGTTCCTCCAATTTCCGCTGTTGCTCACTCTGGCAATGGAGGAGACCCAGGACAGAGAGGTCGGATTGGGAATGGGAGGGGGAGTTGAAGTGCTGAGCCACCGGGAGGTCAGATAGGTTATTGCGGATTGAGCGGAGGTGTTCGGCGAAACGACCACAAGAAATTGCAGAGTTGTAGATGTAGCCCAGTCCATCACACAGACCACACTCCCCACTATTGTAGATGTAGCCCAGTCCATCACACACACCACACTCCCCACCATTGTAGATGTAGCCCAGTCCATCACACAGACCACACTCCCCACCATTGTAGATGTAGCCCAGTCCATCACACACACCATACTCCCCACCATTGTAGATGTAGCCCAGTCCATCACACAGACCACACTCCCCACCATTGTAGATGTAGCCCAGTCCATCACACAGACCACACTCCCCACCATTGACTCCATCTACACTTCACGCTGCCTCGGGAAAGCAACCGACATCATCAAAGACTTGTCACTGTCCCACCCCGGTCATTCCTTCTTCTCCCCCCTCCCGTCCGGCAGAAGGTACAGAAGCTTGAAAGCGCGCGCTGTCCGATTCACCTCTACCCTATTGCGGGCATTGGACTTTGTCTGTGGAACTGATGCGCTACAATGCTGAGAACTATATTCTGCACTCTGTATCTTCCCCTTTGCTCCACCTATTGGACTTGAATTTGACTTGATTGTATTTATGTATGGTATTATTTGATCTAATTGCAAAATAAAGCTTTCAGATGTACCTCAAGTGTGGCACGGTGGCGCAGCAGTAAAGTTGCAGCCTCCCAGCGCCAGAGACCCGGGTTCGATCCCAACTACGGGTGCTGTCTGTACGGAGTTTGTACTTTCTCCCCGTGACCTGTGTGGGTTTTCTCCGGGTGCTCCGGTTTCCTCCCACACTCCTAAGACGTACATGTTTGGTGGTTAATTGGCTTTGTAAAATTGTAAACTGTCCCTAGTGTGTGAGGGATAGTGTGAGTGTGCGGGGATCGCTGGTCGGTGTGGAGTCGGTGGGCTGAAGGGCGTGGAGTCGGTGGGCTGAAGGGTGTGGAGTCGGTGGGCTGAAGGGCCGGTTTCTGCGCTGTACCTCTAAACTAAAGTAAACTCAGTACGCACAATAATATTAAATGATTTTGGTCCGAAACTTTGCCTATTTACTTCGCTCCATAGATGCTGCCTCACCCCTTGAGTTTCTCCAGCATTTTTGTCTGCCTCATAATCAACCTCGACCTATTGAGTTTCAGAGTCAAGGATCCATGATGCAGCCCTCTCGGACTTTGGTCAGGAGTCAGTCGGAGAATTGCGCGCAGTTCTGGTCGCCCCCATTACAGGAAGGATGTAAAGGCTTTGGAGAGGGTGCAGAGGAGGTTTACCAAGATTCAAGATTCAAGAGAGTTTATTGACGTGTGTCCCTGATAGGACAATGAAATTCTTGCTTTGCTTCTGCACAACAGAACATAGTAGGCATGAATACAAAACAGATCAGTGTGTCCATATACCATTATATAAATATATACACACATGAATAAATAAACTGATAAAGTGCAAATAAACTGATAATGGGCTATTAATGTTAAGAGTTTTGTCCGAGCCAGGTTTAATGGCCTGATGGCTGTGGGGAAGTAGCTATTCCTGAACCTGGTCATTGCAGTCTTCAGGCTCCTGTACCTTCTACCTGAAGGTAGCAGGGAGATGAGTGTGTGGCCAGGATGGTGTGGGTCTTTGATGATGCTGCCAGCCTTTTTGAGGCAGCGACTGCGATAAATCCCCTCGATGGAAGGGAGGTCAGAGCCGATGATGGATTGGGCAGTGTTTACTACTTTTTGTAGTCTTTCCCTCTCCAGGGCGCTCAAGTTGCCGAACCAAGCCACGATGCAACCGGTCAGCATGCTCTCTACTGTGCACCTGTAGAAGTTAGAGAGGGTCCTCCTTGACAAACCGACTCTCCGTAATCTTCTCAGGAAGTAGAGGCGCTTAATAATTGCATCAGTGTTCTCGGAGCTGGAAAGATCTTCAGAGATGTGCACGCCCAGGAATGGGCGGAATGATGCCAGAATACCAGAATGCTGCCTCCTGAATAAATAGTTGTGTGCTGACCTGCCGGTTATTGTGCATTTGTGCCAAGGATATCACTCCAGTT
The DNA here is from genome assembly GCF_010909765.2 of Amblyraja radiata. Taxonomy (NCBI): domain Eukaryota; kingdom Metazoa; phylum Chordata; class Chondrichthyes; order Rajiformes; family Rajidae; genus Amblyraja; species Amblyraja radiata. Next base: position 127,600,514 of record NC_045958.1, read on the forward strand.
CCACGAGTATGAATGATGAAACTTTGCTTTGAAGGTTGTTCATGAACAACTAACTGCATGCATCTGTTGTCTGTTGCCAAGGGCTGCCCTTGGAGTGGTCAGCTATTCCTAAGATCATGAGTGATAGGAGCAGAATTAGGCCTTTCGGCCAATCAGGTTTTCTCCGCCCTATCCGCTGATCTATCTCTCCCTCCTCACCCCATTCTCCTGCCTTCTCCCCATAACCCCTGACACCCGCACTAATCAAGAATCTATCTATCTCTGCCTTAAAAATATCCATCGACTTGGCCTCCGCAGCCGTCTGTGGCAAAGAATTCCTCAGATTCACCACCCCCTGACTAAAGAAATTCCTCAGGAACGTCCTTTAATTCTGAGGCTGTGACCTCCTGTCCTAGACTCTCCCACTAGTGGAAACATCCTCTCCACATCCACTCTATCGACAAGTTCAAGGTCCCCCCCATCATCTTTGTAAACTTGTGAGTGTTCAACAAAATCAAACTGTCGTGTAACCCTGGCCAAAAGCTCGTCAAACCTGGTCAATCCTTCCTCTCCCCTTCCATCTACACCTCACGCTGCCTCGGCAAGGCCAGCAGCATAATCAAGGACCAGTCTCACCCCGGCCACTCCCTCTTCTCCCCTCTCCCACCGGGCAAGAGGTACAGAAGTGTGAAAATGCACACCTCCAGATTCAGAAGGCAGATAAAAATGCTGGAGAAACTCAGCGGGTGAGGCAGCATCTATGGAGCGAAGGAATAGATGACGTTTCAGGTGGAGACCCTTCTTCAGAATGATGTGGGGGTAGGGGGTGGGGGAGAAGAAAGTAAGAGGCGGAAACAGTGGGCTGTGGGAGAGCTGGGAAGGGGAGTGGAAGGAGGGAGAAAGCAAGGACTACCTGAAATTGGAGAAGTCAATGTTCATACCGCTGGGGTGTAAACTGCCCAAGCGATATATGAGGTGCTGCTCCTCAAATTTGCGGTGGTGCTCACTCTGACCATGGAGGAGGCCCAGGGCAGAGAGGTCAGATTGAGAATGGGAGGGGGTTGAAGTGCTGAGCAACCGGGAGATCAGGTTGGTTTAGATGGACTGAGTGGAGGTGTTCAGTGAAACGCAGTTGTATAAGACGTTGGTGAGGCCGCATTTAAAATATTGTGTTTAGTTCTGGGCACCATGTTATAAGAAAGATGTTGTCAAGCTGGAAAGTGTACAGAGAAGATTTACAGTTTGAGGATGTTGCCAGGACTCCAGGGTCTGGGCTATAGGGAGAGGTTGCCTAGTCCGCTTGTGGTTTTATTCCCCTCGTGGTTTTATTCCCAACTCGTGATTTTGTGAAATTGATCTTATTGATCAAGATGTCGTTGGACTCTCGCAGTTTAGTTTAGAGATACAGTGCGGAAACTGGTTCATCGGCCCAATGAGCCCGCACCAATGATGATTTCCCCTCATTGGAATAAAGTCTTTGCAAGTTAAAGAGGATTTTATATACATGCAGATGGATATGCAGGGCATGGAGGGATATGGATCACATGCAGGCAGAGGAGATACGTTTAACTATACACTGTCAATAGACAATAGACAATAGACAATAGGTGCAGGAGTAGGCCATTCAGCCCTTCGAGCCAGCACCGCCATTCATTGTGATCACGGCTGATCATCCACAATCAGTAACCCGTTCCTGCCGTCTCGCCATATCCCTTGACTCCACTATCTTTAAGAGCTCTATCTAATTCTCTTGAAAGCATCCACAGAATTTCCCTCCACAGCCTTCTGAGGCAGAGAATTCCACAGATTCACAAATCTCTGGGTGAAAACGTTTTTCCTCATTTCCATTCTAAATGGCCGACCCCATATTCTTAAACTGTGGCCCCTGGTTCTGGACTCCCCCAACATCGGGAACATGTTTCCTGCCTCTAGCGTGTTCAATCCCCTAATAATCTTATATGTTTCAATAAAATAACCTCTCATCCTTCTAAGTTCCAGTGTATACAAGACCAGTCGCTCCATTCTTTCAACATATGACAGTCCCGCCATCCCGGGAATTAACCTGGTGAATCTACACTGCACTCCCTCAATAGCAAGAATGTCCTTCCTCAAATTTGGAGACCAAAACTGCACACAATACTCCAGGTGTGGTCTCACTATGGCTCTGTACAACTGCAGAAGGACCTCTTTGCTCCGATACTCAACTCCTCTTGTTATGAAGGCCAACATGCCATTAGCTTTCTTCACTGCCTGCTGTACCTGCATGCTTACTTTCAGTGACTGATGAACAAGGACCCCCAGATCTCGTTGTACTTCCCCTTTTTCTAACTTGACACCATTCAGAAAATAATTGGTCCACCCTCATACAAGAGGTCTGAGTTATAGGGAGAGGTTGAGCAGGGTAGGACTCTGTTCCTTGGAGGGCAGGAGGATGAGGGGTGATCTTATAGAGGTGTATAAAATCAGGAGAGGAATAGATCACGTAGATGCACAGACTCTCTTGCCCAGAGTAAGGGAATCGAGGACCAGAGTACATAGGCTCAGGGTGAAGGGGAAAGATTTAATAGGAATCTGAGGGGTAAACATAGAAACATAGAAACATAGAAATTAGGTGCAGGAGTAGGCCATTCGACCCTTCGAGCCTGCACCGCCATTCAATATGATCATGGCTGATCATCCAACTCAGTATCCCGTACCTGCCTTCTCTCCATACCCTCTGATCCCCTTAGCCACAAGGGCCACATCTAACTCCCTCTTAAATATAGCCAATGAACTGGCCTCGACTACCCTCTGTGGCAGGGAGTTCCAGAGATTCACCACTCTCTGTGTGAAAAAAGTTCTTCTCATCTCGGTTTTAAAGGATTTCCCCCTTATCCTTAAGCTGTGACCCCTTGTCCTGGACTTCCAACATCGGGAGCAATCTTCCTGCATCTAGCCTGTCCAACCCCTTAAGAATTTTGTAAGTTTCTATAAGATCCCCTCTCAATCTCCTAAATTCTAGAGAGTATAAACCAGTGTAACACAGGTGGGTGTATGGAACAAGCTGCCAGAGGATGTAGTTGAGGCTGGGACTATCCCAATGTCTAAAAGTCAGTTAGACAGGTACATGGATAGGACAGATTTAGAGGGATCTGGGCCAAATGCAGGCAGGTGGGACTAGTGTAGATGGGACATGTTGGTCGGTGTAGGCAAGTTGGGCTGAAGGGCCTGTTTCCACATTGTATCACTCTTTGCCTCTCTTATCAAATGCCAACACTTTGTTTCTGTCTCAATAGAGCTTTTTAAATTCAGTTCTACTGAAGCTGAATGAAGCACACTTCACAGACAGAGCAGAACGCTGCATCACAAATACACTTGCTACAAGTGGCTGTAAGTGAATTTCTTCCCAATTAGCTCGGTGATAATGAACCGCATTGAAATAAAAGATGAAGCATTATTCTCGATAACAAACAGGCAGTCCTATACGCTAATAATTCTACGTATCAGGATAACATAAAGCACAATTTAGATTGGTGATATTTCCTTGCAGTACATATAGTTTTTATTACCCATTTTAATGACACAATTTTTCTGAAAAACATGAAGTTTTGTCACAGTGTGGGCTGTTTAGAAGATAGATTGCTGTAGGATATATCTATTGTGGAAAGGTAGATAAATCACAAGTTAAATTCAGAAATGCATAATTGTCTTCTGAAAGCAACAACCGTGGCTCATCTTTCCAACACGATTAATGCACGGAGTATTTTCAGTTTAGTTTATTGTCACGTGTACCGAGGTACAGTAAAAAGCTTTTGTTGCGTGCTAACCAGTCAGCGGAAAGACAATACATGGTTACCATTAATCCAATAACATTTAGTGCAAGGTAAAGCCAGCAAAGTCCAATCAAGGATAGACAATTGACAATAGACAATAGGTGCAGGAGTAGGCCATTCGGCCCTTCGAGCCTGCACCGCCATTCAATATGATCATGGCTGATCATCCAACTCAGTATCCTGTACCTGCCTTCTCTCCATACCCCCTGATCCCTTTAGCCACAAGGGCCACATCTAACTCCCTCTTAAATATAGCCAATGAATACAATACAATACAATACAATTTATTGTAATTTGAGCCCCAGTGAGACTCAAACGAAATTTTGTTTCCACAGCCATACAAACAAAAACAATGTCCTACAGACATACACACAATTAAGTTCACACAAACATCCATCACAGTGACAGTGAACCCACTGTGATGGAAGGCCAAAGTATTTTCTCTCCCCTGCTCTCCATGTCTCTCCCGATGTCCAAGCCCCAGGCGGGTGATGATAAGTCCCACGGCCATTTTACTGGCCTCAACTACCCTCTGTGGAAGAGAATTCCACAGATTCACTACTCTCTGTGTGAACAAAATATTCTCATCTCGGTAGATAGTAGTTCAGCACCTCTCTGGTTGTGGTAGGATGGTTCAGTTGCCTGTTTGCTGCAGGGAAGCTGATGGGCCGAATGGCCTAATTCTGCTCCTATCACTTATGAACATGAATTTATGAACTTATGGAACGCCTGTTGAACTTGAATATTGAATTTAAAACAATAAAATTAGTACTTCTGGCAACTTTGATGAAACAGCTGCCATGTTCAGCTGTTAATTTTCTCAGAACCAGTCGCTACTTAATTCAATTAAAGCAGACCTACACATGGTTTAACAACCAGCTGCCAGTCTACTGTTGAGCTAAAAATCCAACAGCTTCATGAGTCTTCATGAGGTACGTGAGTCTTCACCTGCACTCTCTGCTTTATCGAAGATAGATACAAAGAGCTGGAGTAGCTCAGTGGGTCAGTCAGCATCTCTGGAGAGAAGGATTGGGTGATGTTTTGGGTTGAGACCCTTCTTCAGACAGCGAGCCAGGGGAGAAAGTGGAATCTCATGTAGATAGGGTGGTAAAGAAAGCTTTTGGTGTGCTGGCCTTTATAAATCAGAGCATTGAGTATAGAAGTTGGGATGTAATGTTAAAATTGTACAAGACATTGGTGAGGCCAATTCTGGAGTATGGTGTACAATTCTGGTCGCCTAATTATAGGAAAGATGTCAACAAAATAAAGAGAGTACAGAGGAGATTTACTAGAATGTTGCCTGGGTTTCAGCAACTAAGTTACAGAGAAAGGTTGAACAAGTTAGGGCTTTATTCTTTGGAGCGCAGAAGGTTAAGGGCGGACTTGATAGAGGTCTTTAAAATGATGAGAGGGATAGACAGAGTTGACGTGGATAAGCTTTTCCCACTGAGAGTAGGGAAGTTTCAAACAAGGGGACATGACTTGAGAATTAAGGGACAGAAGTTTAGGGGTAACATGAGGGGGAACTTCGTTACTCAGAGAGTGGTGGCTGTGTGGAATGAGCTTCCAGTGAAGGTGGTGGAGGCAGGTTCATTTTTATCATTTAAAAATAAATTGGATAGTTATATGGACGGGAAAGGAATGGAGGGTTATGGCCTGAGCGCTGGTATATGAGACTAGGGGAGAATACGTGTTCGGCACGGACTAGAAGGGTCGAGATGGCATGTTTCCGTGCTGTAATTGTTATATGGTTATATGGTTGAGAGGGGGACTCGGAGATATGGAAGGGTGAGGTGTGAAAAAGAGACCAAAGGAGATGTGGATTAAGGAATATGTAGAATAGATCATCGTTAGCTGGGGGAAGTTGAAACGAGACGGACAATGTAAACTTTAATCAGGAGGACAGTCAGACTGGTCGGAGAACCAGGATGGGGAAGGGATGGAGAGAGAGGGAAAGCAAGGGTTACTTGAAGTTAGAGATTGTGTTAGTGTGCTTGGGACAGAATCAATTTCTCAGCTTATGATACATTAAAGAGCTGAGTATCTTTTAAATCCTTTAATTGAAAATGTTTTAACTCCATCCATAGTTTATGACTATCTCTTATGACTATGAGTTGCAATCTGCCCAAGTGAAATACGTGGCACTGTCCCTCTAATTACTCCATATTTGTACCCAACTACGGTTGCTGTCTGTACGGAGTTTGTACGTTCTCCCCGTGACCGCGTGGGTTTTCTGCAAGATCTTTGGTTTCCTCCCACACTCCAAAGACGTGCAGGTTTGTAGGTTCATTGTCATGGTATATATGTAAATTGTCCCTAGTGTGTGTTAGTGTGGGGGGATTGCTGGTCGAGGAGGACTCGTTGGGCCGAAGGGCCTGTTTCTGCGCTGTATCTCAAAAATAAACTAGACTAAACCTATGCTATCCATGTACAATTACCCAATAATCCTAGTGATCACCCTAAGACTTCCGGATCCTCCACCATCTCATTCCCTGAAGTGCAGGAGGATGAGGGGTGATAATGGCTGGCTGGTTAGCACGCAACAAAAAGCCGTTCGCAGAACCTCAGTACAAGCCTTTTAGAACAGAGACGAGGAAACACTTTTTCCACACAGAGAGTTGTGAGTCTGTGGAATTCTCTTCCTCAGAGGCCGGTTCTCTGGATACTTTCAAGAGAGAGCTAGATAGAGCTCTTAAAGATAGCGGAGTCAGGGGATATGGGGAGAAGGCAGGAACGGGGTACTGATTGTGGATGATCAGCTATGATCACATTGAATGGTGGTGCTGGCTCGAGGTACTGAATGGCCTAATCCTGCACCTATTGTCTATTGAATTAACACCAAACTAAATAATTACAACCACCAGGAAAGTGTGGGGTTTTATGCCGATCATGTAGTTTTGAGCTAAATTGTTGCGTGATGTGTTGAGTGTTTCACAGACAAAAGGCCCTGGGGGAACGACAGGGGACGAGAGAGACCTGTCCAAATGTTTCTTAAATGTTGCGGCAGTCCCAGCCTCAAATACCGGGACGACAGATGGCACAATGGGCTAAGTGTTCGGCTGGCAACCGGAAGGTAGCCGGTTCGAATCCCGCTTGGAGTGCATACTGTCGTTGTGTCCTTGGGCAAGACACTTCACCCACCTTTGCCTGTGTGTGAATGTGTGTGAATGTGTGTGAGTGATTGGTGGTGGTCGGAGGGGCCGTGGGCGCAGATTGTCAGCCACGCTTCCGTCAGTCTGCCCCAGGGCAGCTGTGGCTACAGAAATAGCTTACCACCACCGAGTGTGACTGAGGAGTGAATGAATAATGCGATGTAAAGCGCCTTGAGTATTAGAAAGGCGCTATATAAATCCCATCCATTATTATTATTATTATTAAATACCTCCTCTGGCAGCTTGTTCCATACACTCACCACCATCTGTGGGAAAAAGTTACCCCTCAGATTCCTATTAAATCTTTCCCCCTTCACTATAAACCGGTGTCCTCTGGTCCTCGATTCCCCAACTCTGGGCAAGAGTCTCTGTGCATCTACCCGATCTATTCCTCTTATGATTTTATGCACCTCTAGAAGATTACCTCTCAAATTACCTGATGGGAGGAACACTTGTCAAATTGTGTGCAGTTTTGGTCCGCTAATTTGAGGAAGGACATTCTTGCTATTGAGGGAGTGCAGCGTAGGTTTACAAGGTTAATTCCTGGGATGGCGGGACTGTCATATGCTGAGAGAATGGAGCAGCTGGGCTTGTATACTCTGGAGTTTAGAAGGATGAGAGGATATCTTATTGAAACACATAACATTATTAAGGGGTAGAGGCAAGAAACATGTGCCCAATGTTGGGGGAGTCCAAAACCAGGGGCTACAGTTTAAGAATAAGGGATAAGTCATTTAGAACGGAGACGAGGAAACACTTTTTCTCACAGTGAGTGGTGAGTCTGTGGAGGCCGGTTCTCTGGATACTTTCCAGAGAGAGCTAGATAGGGTTGTTAAAGATAGCGGAGTCAGGGGATATGGGGAGAAGGCAGGAACTGATTGGGGATGGTCAGCCGTGATCACATTGAATGGGGAAGCTGGCTCGAAGGGCCGAATGGCCTACTCCTGCACCTGTTGTCTATTGAGAGGGGAGAAGAGGGAGTGACCAGGGTGAGACTGGTCCTTGATTAACTGCTGGCCTTGCCGAGGCAGCGTGAGGTGTCGATGGAGTCAATTCCTTCCCAATGCTTGATTTTTTTTTTTTAATTCAACTTAATTACTCATTAATTGCTCTGCAAATCTACCATGTGAAAATGATACACAGAATTCCAATTTTCAAGATTTTGTCACCCAGAGTAAAAACCACACCAGGCGTAATTGCGGGTGAAAAAGACTTCGGCAGATGTGTTTGTCTAATAAAATTAAGATTGATAGAATTTGACCTTTACATTTCATGTAGGGAATATAATTGCACGCATTACATGCTGCATACATTATTAATGGCATTCAAAGCAATTCAAAACTCAGATTGATTTTCCATTAAAGCACTGAGTGTTTTGGGAAATACTAAAAGTGTTTCAATAAAGAAAAGTGACTTTCTAAAACAAGAAAACAAAAAATATGCTGCAGATGCTGGTTTAAACCCAAAATAGTCACGAAATGCTGGAGTAACTCAGCGGGTCAGGCAGCATCTGTGGAGAACATGGATAGGTGACGTTTCGCAGAGTGCTGGAGTAACTCAGCGGGTCAGGCAGCATCTGTGGAGAACATGGATATGTGACGTTTCACAGAGTGCTGGAGTAACTCAGCGGGTCAGGCAGCATCTGTGGAGAAAATGGATAGGTGACGTTTCACAGAGTGCTGGAGTAACTCAGCGGGTCAGGCAGCATCTGTGGAGAACATGGATAGGTGACGTTTCACAGAATGCTGGAGTAACTCAGCGGGTCAGGCAGCATCTGTGGAGAACATGGATAGGTGACGTTTCACAGAGTGCTGGAGTAACTCAACGAGTCAGGCTGCAAAAAAAAGTGACTTTCTAAGACACGGTGGTGCAGCGGTAGAGTTGCTGCCTCACAGCGCCAGAGACCCAGGTTCCATCCTGACTACGGGTGCTGTCTGTACGTAGTTTGTACGTTCTCCCCGTGACCTGCATGGGTTTTCTCCGGGTGCTCCGGTTTCCTCCCACACTCCAAAGACGTGCAGGTTTGGTGAGTTAATTGCCTTTGGTAAAGATTGTAAATTGTCCCCTGTGTGTGGAATAGTGTTAATGTGCGGGGATCGCTGGTTGGTGCAGAATCGGTGGGCAGAAGAGCCTGTTTCCTCTCCGTATCTCTAAACCGATTCATCAAGGATGATCCCTCTCCTGTACAATTTCTCTTTCAGAGCAATAACAAGCTAAAATGGCAGCTTGCCTAAAATTTCTCTCCCAGTTGCAGCGGGAACAAGAGTATTTTGGCTCCTGATAAGTTAATTTAGCAGAGATTAGCCGACTGAAATACTATTTTTTGGAACCTGGTTTTGGCTTCCATATTCCAGGGGGAAGATTTTGATGGATAACTGTTTAAGAAAGAATTGCAGATGCTGGAAAAAAGATTCCTTCGCTCCATAGATGCTGCCTCATCCACTGAGCTTCTCCAGCATTTTTGTCTACCTTTGATGGATAACTGAATGATTACATTCAATAGGAACCAGAGGGGTAGATTTTTCACACAGAGGGTGGTGGGTGTATGGAACGAGCTGCCAGAGGAGGTAGTTGAGGCTGGGACCATCCCAGCATTTCAAAAGACATTTAGATAGATAAATCAATAAGAAAGTTTTAGAGGAATATGGGCCAAATGCATGCAGATGGGACAAGTGTAGATGAAGGAACTGCAGATGCTGGTTTACACAAAGATAATAATAATAATAATGGATGGGATTTATATAGCGCCTTTCTAATACTCAAGGCGCAGTCACAAAATGCTTAAGTGACTCAGCGGGTCAGGCAGCAGGTTTAAGAAAGAACTCAAGATGCTGAAAAAAATCGAAGGTAGACAAAAATAACAATAGACAATAGAAAATAGACAATAGGTGCAGTAGTAGGCCATTCGGCCCTTCAAGCCAGCACTGCCATTCAATGTGATCATGGCTGATCATCCCCAATCAGTATCCCGTTCCTGCCTTCTCCCAGTATCCCCTGACTCCGCTATCTTTAAGAGCCCTATCTAGCTCTCTCTCACCACCCTCTGAGGCAGAGAATTCCACAGACTCACCACTCTCTGTGAGAAAAAGTGTTTCCTCGTCTCTGTTCTAAATGGCTTACTCCTTATTCTTAAACTGTAGCCCCTGGTTCTGGACTCCCCCAACATCAGGAACATGTTTCCTGCCTCCAGCGTGTCCAAGCCCTTAACAATCTTATATGTTTCAATGAGATCCCCTCTCATCCTTCTAAACTCCAGAGTGTACAAGCCCATCAACGTCTTCAGCATCATCTCGTTTGGCCATCCCGGGTCACGTCTTCCATGTTCTCCACAGATGCTGCCTGACCCGCTGAGTTACTCCAGCACTCTGTGAAACGTCACCTATCCATGTTCTCCACAGATGCTGCCTGACCCTCTGAGTTACTCCAGCACTCTGTGAAACGTCACCTATCCATGTTCTCCACAGATGCTGCCTGACCCGCTGAGTTACTCCAGCACTCTGTGAAACGTCACCTATCCATGTTCTCCACAGATGCTGCCTGACCCGCTGAGTTACTCCAGCACTCTGTGAAACGTCACCTATCCATGTTCTCCACAGATGCTGCCTGACCCGCTGAGTTACTCCAGCACTCTGTGTCCAGCTTCCCCACTAAAGATGTGTTTGTCTTGTCTAACAAGTATTGACGTTGCAATGAACTGCCACACCATGTATTGGAAACAACATCTTGGAAATATTGATCACCTATTACAATCGAGCAGCCATGGGACCTTAAACAATCTTTCACAACTGCTCTGAATCCCTCTCCCTTCACTGCTGTTAAATGTTAGCATTTATATCATGACGAGGAGAATCCAACAGCAGGAAAGCAATGCCGAGGCTCTATAAGACACTTGTCAGGCATCATTTTGAGTAATTTTGGGCCCCATATCTGTGGAAGGATGTGCTGGCTCTGGAGAGGGTCCAGAGGAGGTTTACAAGAACGATCCCAGGAATGAGTAGGTTAACCTATGATGAGCGTTTGTCGGCACTGGGCCTGTACTCGCTGGAGTTTAGAAGAATGAGGGGGGACCTCATTGAAACAATAGACAATAGACAATAGACAATAGACAATAGGTGCAGGAGTAGGCCATTCGGCCCTTCGAGCCAGCACCGCCATTCAATGTGATCATGGCTGATCATCCACAATCAGTACCCCGTTCCTGCCTTCTCCCCATATCCCCTGACTCCACTATCTTTAAGAGCCCTATCTGGCTCTCTCCTGAAAATATCCAGAGAACCTGCCTCCACCGCCCTCTGAGGCAGAGAATTCCACAGACTCACAACTCTCTGTGAGAAAAAGTGTTTCCTCGTCTCCGTTCTAAATGGCTTACCCCTTATTCTTAAAACTTACCAAATAGTGAAAGGCCTGGATAGAGTGGATGTGGAGAGGATGTTTCCACTAGTGGAAGAGTCTCGGACTAGAGGTCACAGCCTCAGAATTAAAGGACGTTCCTTTAGGAAGGAGATGAGGAGGAATTTCTTTAGTCAGAGGGTGGTGAATCTGTGGAATTCATTGCCACAGACGGCTGTGGAGGCCAAGTCAATGGATATTTTTAAGGCAGAGATAGATAGATTCTTGATTAGTGCGGGTGTCAGGGGTTATGGCGCGGTTTGGACAGGGTAGATGCAGAAAACATGTTCCCGATGTTGGGGGAGTCCAGAACCAGGGTTCACACAGTTTAAGAATAAGGGGTCGGCCATTTAGGATGAGGAAAAACGTTTTCACCCAGAGAGTTGTGAATCTGTGGAATTCTCTGCCACAGAAGGCAGTGGAGGCCAATTCACTGGATGTTTTCAAGAGTTAGATTTAGCTCTTAGGGCTAACAGAATCAAGGGATATGGGGAGAAAGCAGGAACGGGGTACTGATTGTGGATGATCAGCCATGATCATATTTAATGGCGGTGCTGGCTCGAAGGGCCGAATGGCCTTTCTCCTGCATGTTTTTTCTATGTTTCCACAGAATGGGAGAGATATCATTCTGTGCCGAAAAGTGGTGTTGCGTTTGGTAAAGAATTCACAAATCGACTGCACCGCAAGGCAGGAGCCTGAAATTGCCTCTCGCTCATCCTCAATCTGAAACTTGCCCAGTGACAGTCACTCATGCAAGCAGCATGAACGAGAGGCTTAGTATTAAACACATGTTGTTTTCCATGACTTGAATTTTGAAAAAGAGACCATGACATTATTCTGTTCATTTCCACGAAATAACACATGCTCTCCTGGCGTGAGCCAGCCAGCCCAGAGATTAGAGTTGTCAATATTTCCAGTAGATGCAGTGTCAGCTCAGTGCATTAATGTCCAACCAGACCGATGAGTCAACTTGGTCGTAATGTTTGCTGAAGAAACCTTCATCCATTAGAGTTTAGTACAGTTTAGAGATACAGCGCGGAAACTGGCCCTTCACCCCACCGAGTCCGCGTCGACCAGCGATCCCCGCACATTAAAGGGCCTGTCCCACATGCCGATTTTGTCGGAAAAAGACTTTGAACATTTCAAAATCCAGCGGCGACAAAAAATATAGAAACAGAGAAACATAGAACATAGGTGCAGGAGGAGGCCATTCGGCCCTTCGAGCCAGCACCGCCATTCATTGTGATCATGGCTGATCGTCCCCAATCAATAACCCGTGCCTGCCTTCTCCCCATATCCCTTGCCTCCACTAGCCCCTAGAGCTCTATCTAACTCTCTCTTAAATGTTGTTAAATCATGCTTTTTCCATTTGAGGCAGCTGGCCAAAATAAAGCCAATTCTGTCAAGGCAGCACCTTGAGACAGTAATCTACGCCTTTGTTACCACTCGGCTGGATTACTGCAATGCACTGTATGTGGGGGTTAGTGGGTCCTCCATCGCCCGTCTCCAGATGGTACAGAATGCAGCTGTACGTCTTTTAACTGGCACACGTAAACATGAGCACATTTCGCACATTTTAGCCTCACTCCACTGGTTGCCTATTCAGTTTAGGATCCATTTTAAAATTTATTTTATTTGCTTTTAAATCCCTGAATGGTCTTGCCCCGCCCTACCTATCTGAGCTCCTACATCCTTATACACCCGCCCGCTCTCTCAGGTCAGATAATCAGCTGCTCCTGAGTGGGCCTAAAACTAAGCTGAAGCTCAGAGGGGGCCGTGCCTTTGCTGTGTCGGCACCCAAATTATGGAACGATCTGCCTCTCCACATTAAACAGGCCTCTTCTCTGTCTGTTTTTAAATCACTTCTTAAAACCCATCTCTTCTCCGTGGCCTTTGATACCCAGTAAGATGCCGACTTTATTTATTTACTTGATTTAATTTCTTATTTTGATTGCTTTTATTGCGTGGTTATTATTTTTACTCATGTTTTATGTCTTTTAATCTATTGTTGTATTTCATATGTAATTTTTGCGCCTCATGTGAGCTGTTATGTTATGTTCTGTTATGTTGTCTGTTTATGTTGTCTTGTTTATTCTTCTGTACAGCACTTTGGTCAACATTGGTTGTTTTAAAGTGATTAACAAATAAAGTTGGATTGGATTGGATTGGATTAAATCCATCCAGTGACTTGGCCGACTAAGAATATAATAATAATAATGGATGGGATTTATATAGCACCTTTCTAATACTCAAGGCGCTTTACATCGCATTATTCATTCACTCCTCAGTCACACTCGGTGGTGGTAAGCTACTTCTGTAGCCACAGCTGCCCTGGGGCAGACTGACGGAAGCGTGGCTGCCAATCTGCGCCTACGGCCCCTCCGACCACCACCAATCACTCACACACATTCACACACATTCACACACAGGCAAAGGTGGGTGAAGTGTCTTGCCCAAGGACACAATGACAGTATGCACTCCAAGCGGGATTCGAACCGGCTACCTTCCGGTCGCCAGCCGAACACCTAGCCCATTGTGCCATCTGTCGTCCCAAATATGTTGCGACACTTGAAAAAACACCACGAGTCATACGTCATCACGCCGCATCACGCCGCGTATTTTTTCGGTGACCTGATAACCGAAAAAATCGCCAAGTGGGACAAGCCCTTAACATTACCCAACACACACTAGGGACAATTTACACTTATACTAAGCCAATCAACCTACAAACCTGTAAGTCCTCGGAGTGTGGGAGGAAACCGGAGATCCCGGATAAAACCCACACAGGTCACGGGGAGAACGTACAAACCCCGCTGCATCACCGTGCTACCCGCGGTGGTCAGAGTTAAATGATTCATCAATACATTGACATTTCTCGGCGGACTTCTCCAATTCCTGTTCATGAGCTGAGTCATGAGCGAAGATAGACGCAGAAAGCTGGAGTAACTCAGCGGGTCAGACAGCATCTCTTGAGAAAAGGAATGGGTGATATTTCTGGTCGTCACCCTATTTCAGTCTGTAATGAGTGATGAGCGACATCAAACTGACTTTGCTGATTTCATTCTCAAGACTTTAGATGAAAACTCTTCCATCTTGAATCAATCAATATACTTTCCTAAATGGAGATTGGGTTTAACATATAATGAATATTTCACGGCACTGGGCCTGTACTCACTGGAGTTTAGAAGGATGAGCAGGGGATGTGGAGAGGATGTTTCCACCAGTGGGAGAGTCCAGGACCAGAGGTCGTATCCTCGGAATTAAAGGACCTTCCTTTGGGAAGGAGATGAGGAGGAATTTCTTTAGTCAGAGGGTGGTGAATCTGTGGAATTATTTGCCACAGAAGGCTGAGGAGGCCAAGTCAATTGATATTTTTAAGGCAGAGATAGATAGATTCTTGATTAGTACGGGTGTCAGGGATTATGGGGAGAAGGCAGGAGAATGTGGTTAGGAGGGAGAGATAGATCAGCCATGATTGAATGGCAGGGTAGACTTGATGGGCCGAATGGCCTAATTTTGCTCTTATAACATGAATTTATGAGATTGGTTGGAGGGACTTAAAATGTTAAACAAGTCGGTGGATTATTATTACAAGGGATTAGTTTAATTAGGGATTATGCTTGTGGGCTGAAGGGCCTGTTCCTGTGCTATACTATTCTTTGTAAAGAGACAAGAGTCAACTGAAGAGTAGACACAAAATGCTGGAGTAACTCAGCGGGACAGGCAGCATCTCTGGAGAGTCATCTCTGAGTGACGTCACCCATTCCTTCTCTCCAGAGATGCTGCCTGATCCATTGGGTTACTCCAGCACTCTGTGAAACGTCACCTATCCATGTTCTCCAGAGATGCTGCCTGACCCGCTGAGTTACTCCAGCACTCTGTGAAACGTCACCTATCCATGTTCTCCACTGATGCTGCCTGACCCGCTGAGTTACTCCAGCACTCTGTGAAACGTCACCTATCCATGTTCTCCACAGATGCTGCCTGACCCGCTGAGTTACTCCAGCATTTGTGTGTCTATCTTTGGTGTAAACCACCACCTGCAGTTCCTTCCTACACGTTTCGGCTACAGAACTATGAACTTGTTATTTGCTGCAGCTTAACTGCATCATTATCGCAATACCACACAAATAAACATATAATAATCAATAATATAATTTAATCAGTATTACTAGATAACCATCCACAATAGTACAACACGGATCTTTAGTGCAACCAAAATATAGTTGCCAGGACTTGAGTATCTGAGTTACAGGGAGAGGTTGAGTAGGCTGGGGCTCTATTCCTTGGAGCACAAGAGGATGAGTGGGTGATCTTATAGAGTTGTATAAAATCGTGAGAGGAATATATTGGAGAACAAATGTACTTTTATCCAGAGTTGGGGAATCGAGAACCAGAGGACTTGGATTTAAAGTGAGAGAGGACAGATTTAATAGGAATCTGAGGGGTAACTTTTTCACACAGGTGGGTGTATGGAACGAGCTGCCAGAGGAGGTAGTTGAGGCAGGGACTATCGCAACATTTAAGAAACAGTTAGACACGTACATGGATAGGACAGGTTTGGAGGGATATGGGCCAAACGCAGGCAGGTGGGACTAGTGTAGATGGGGCATGTGGTGGGAATGTTGGGCCGAAGGGCCTGTTTGCACTCTGTATCACTCAATAACTATATGACTGTATGGAACGAGCTGCCAGAGGAGATAGTTGATACAGGGACTATAGCAACATTTACAACTTGGACACGTAAATGGATAGGAAATGTTTCGAGGCATATGGGCCAAATTAAAGTTAATGGGACTAGTGTAAATTTTCTCCTACCACTTATGAGTTTTTGAGATAAGTTGGGCCGAAGGGTTTGTTAATGTGCTGTCTGACTTTCTGTTGTTCTGAGGAGATGGCGCCACTCAGAATGTTCTGATCATATTTTTATATAGAAGGAGGTGGAGAGGGTGCGGGCAAGGTTGATCACAGTTCTGCTTGGATTAGAAGTCGTTCGCACTAAGACGAGGTTGGACAAACTTTGATTGTCTTGTCCGGAGCGTCGGAGGCTGAGAGATAATGTGATAGGAGTTATGGGATTAACTCTGTTTAGCTTAATTTATTGTAGAGATACAGCGCGGAAACAGGCCCTTTCGGCCCACCTGGTTCGCGCCGAGGAGTGTGGGAGGAAACCGAAGATCTCGGAGAAAACCCACACACGCGGGTCACGGGGAGAACGTACAAAATCCGTACGGACAGCACCCGTAGTCGGCATCGAACCCGGGTCTCTGGCGCTGCATTTGTTGTGAGGCGGCAACTCTACCGCTGCGCCACCGTGACCACCCTGGCAACTTGTTGACATGGACGTGTTGGGCTGAAGGGCCTGTTTGTGTGCGGTATAACTCTGACGGGGGAGGGTGGCGGCACGGTGGTGCAGCGGTAGAGTTGCTGCCTCACAGCGCCAGAGACCCGGGTTCGGTCCTGACTACGGGTGCTGTCTGTACGGAGTTTGTACGTTCTCCCCGTGACCTGCGTGGGTTTTCTCCGGGTGCTCCGGTTTCCTCCCGCACTCCAAAGACTTGCAGGTTTGTAGGTTAATTGGCTTGTTAATTGGCATGGTATGAATGTAAATTGTCCCCAGTGTGTGTAAGTGTGCGGGGATCGCTGGTTCACATGGACTCGGTGTGCCCAAGGTCCTGTTTCCACGCTGTATCTCAAAAAAACTTTTCACTGTGGTTGACGCGACAATAAACTAAACTATGCTATAAAAAAGGCATTAGTGTGCTCCACAAAAAGCACTTCACCGTTTAGTTTAGTTTAGTTTATTGTCTCGTGAACCAGGGTACAGAGAAAAGCTTTTGTTGCGTGCTAACCAGTCAGCAGAAAGACTATACATGATTACAGACGAGCCATTTGCAGTGTACAGATACATGATAAGGGAATGTGTATGAAGGAACTGCAGATGCTGGTTTAAATCGAAGATAGCCACAAATTGCTGGAGTAACTCAGCGGGACAGGCAGCATCTCTGGAGGGAAGGAATGGGTGACGTTTCGGGTCGAGACCCTTCTTCAGACTGTCTCTCGCTGAAGTGCAAAACCTCTCATAGAAATGGGTCGGAGATTTTAAGCACCAAACTATATATCGGGTAGTAAAGTTAATGAGGTATCGATGTGTCAACAAAGTGAAGTCACGGAACCTTCCAGTGACACTGTAGACTGACGGCCACCATCGTGAAGCTCAAGGAAAATAGGTCAAGTTATCCACTGTTTGGCACTAATACAATCCGCTTTGTATCATTTTCTCAATGCCCGTTGCTAAGTAATTTCTACATTATAATAAGGACATTAGCTATTAAACCTATTGTTAACTTGGCTACAGAGTGTGTGCAAGACGGCAAAAAGTCGAGCTAAGTTTTATGAATAATTAATTTGTGATACATTTTCAAATCAAAAAAGGCAAAAGGCCATCCAGAAAAGCCAAGGCTATCCAGAATGTATAAGAAGGAACTGCAGATGCTGGAAAATCGAAGGTAGACAAAAATGCTGGATAAACTCAGCAGGTTAAGGGCCTGTCCCACTTTCACGACCTAATTCACGACCTTTTTTACTCGTGGACATTTTTCATGAGGCTAGAAAAAACGCCCCGACCGACTTGATGCCACGAGTATCTACGGCTAGCATCACAACCTACCTACGACCCCCTACGACCTCGTGACGACCATGCTGCGAGTATGAGTCAGGGGCAAACTCTGCAGAGGTCGTGAATTAGGTCGTGAAAGTGGAACAGGCCAAGGCAACATCTATGGAGCGAAGGAATAGGTGACGTTTCGGGTCTGAAGAAGGGTCTCGACTCAAAACGTCGCCTATTTCCTTCGCTCCATGGAGGCTGCCTCACCCGCTGTGTTTCTCCAGCATGTTTTGTCTACCTTTAACTAATGGTGATGTGCGGGGCAAGTTTTTTTACACAGGGGGTGGTGGGTGCCTGGAACATGCTGCCAGGGGTGGTGGTGGAGGTGGATACCAGGGGTGGTGGTGGAGGCAATGGTGTTGAAGAGGCTTTTGTATAGGCACAACAAAACCAGCGGATAGGCACGTTGGCAGCGAATGGTGGGATACGTATGTTTGTGGTGGATGTTTATGTCAAACTTTAATGCAGTCGCGTCTTGTTTCTATTTTTGGTATGACTGAACAGCAAATCAAACGCCTCGTATGTTGCAAAACACACTTGCCTAATAAATTCAAGAATAAGGGCTAGGCCATTTAGAACGGAGATGAGGAAACACTTTTTCTCCAGAGAGTGGTGAGTGTGTGGAATTCTTTGCCTGGGTGGTGGAGGCCGTTTCTCTGGATACTTTCAAGAGAGAGCTAGATAGGGCTCTTAAAGATAGCGGAGTCAGAGGATATAATAATTATAATGGATGGGATTTATATAGCGCCTTTCTAGAATACTCAAGGCGCGTTACATCGCATTATTCATACATTCCTCAGTCACACTCGGTGGTGGTAAGCTACTTCTGTAGCCACAGCTGCCCTGGGGCAGACTGACGGAAGCGTGGCTGCTAATCTGCGCCTACGGCCCCTCCGACCACCACCAATCACTCACACACATTCACACACAGGCAAAGGTGGGTGAAGTGTCTTGCCCAAGGACACAACGACAGTATGCACTCCAAGCGGGATTCGAACCGGCTACCTTCCGGTTGCCAGCCGAACACTTAGCCCATTGCGCCGGATGATCAGCCATGATCACATTGAATGGCTGTGCTGGCTTGAAGGGCTGAATGGCCTACTCCTGCACCTATTGTCTATTGTCTATTGTCTATTGACACGCCCTTAAATCAGGCACCAGCACATCACGGTCTATAATGTGTCTAACCATTATCATCATGTCCATAAGTGATCAGAGCAGAATTAGGCCATTCGGCCCATCGAGGCTACTCCGCCATTCAATCATGGCTGATCTATCTCTCCCTCCTAACCACATTCTCCTTCCTTCTCCCCATAACCCCTGACACCCGCACTAATCAAGAATCTATCTACCTCTGGCTTAAAAATATCCATTGACTTGGCCCCCACTGTCGTCTGTGGCCAAGAATTCCACAGATTCACCACCTTCCCACACGTTAGGGAAGTCATCACGTGCCTCAGTATATTATTCATTACCTGATGAAATGATGTGTGATATAGGCCCATCAGAAAGTATTTACGGAGCGGAAAATCTATAAAGATTTTAAGATACATAATGGAATTCAGCTGCTCCGGCGCTGAAGTCACTGAAGGAATAAAATCCTCCTCTGACTCATACAATATGATTCACAGCAACCAACAATTTGAAGAGTCAGAAATGATGAAGGACAGCATGGAAGATGGCGAGCTGTCTTTGACTGGGTAAACTTGCGGAAGGCTTCAAAATGGAGACATTTTTCTGTGTTTAAAATCATCAGATTGATTCCCCTCAGATGGACACAAAATGCTGGAGTAACTCAGCGGGTCAGGCAGCATCTGTGGAGAACATGGATAGGTGACTTTTCACAGAGTGTTGGAGTAACTCAGCGGGTCAGGCAGCATCAGTCATCAGTCAGGCAGTCAGTCAGGCAGACAGACGACAGATGGCACAATGGGCTAAGTGTTCGGCTGGCAACCGGAAGGTAGCCGGTTCGAATCCCGCTTGGAGTGCATACTGTCGTTGTGTCCTTGGGCAAGACACTTCACCCACCTTTGCCTGTGTGTGAATGCGTGTGAATGTGTGTGATTGATTGGTGGTGGTCGGAGGGGCCGTAGGCGCAGATTGGCAGCCACGCTTCCGTCAGTCTGCCCCAGGGCAGCTGTGGCTACAGAAGTAGCTTACCACCACCGAGTGTGACTGAGGAGTGAATGAATAATGCGATGTAAAGAGCCTTGAGTATTAGAAAGGCGCTATATAAATCCCATCCATTATTATTATTATTATTATCTCTGGAGAACATGGATAGGTGACGTTTCAGAGAGTGCTGGAGTAACTCAGCGGGACAGGCAGCATCTCTGGAGGGAAGGAATGGGTGACGTTTCAGGTCGAGAACTTTCTTCAGACTGAGAGTCAGGGGAGTGGGAGACACAGAGATATGGAAAGGTAAGATGTGAAAACGAGACATCAAAGGAAATCTAGATCAAGGAAAATGTGGAATAGATCATTGTTAGCTCGGAGAAGGAGACAGTGTAGCATACAAACATAAAATTTAATCGGGGGACGAAGCAAGCCTTCTTTGCCTGAATAAATTTGCAGATGGTTTGAAAATGGGAAATTTCTTCCATATTAAACATTTCCCCTAAGATAGTCACTAAAAGCTGATGTAACTCAGCGGGTCTCTGGAGAAATAGAATAGGTGACGTTTCGGGTCGAGACCCTTCTTCAGACCGAGTGTCACTGGAGAGGGAAACGAGAAATATACAGTAGATGGTGATGGAGAGATATTTAGAAACATAGAAAATAGGTGCAGGAGGAGGCTATTTGTCTCTTCGAGCCAGCACCGCCATTCAATGTGATCATGGCTGATCATCCACAACCAATAACCCGTGCCTGCCTTCTCCCCATATCCCTTGACTCCACTAGCCCCTAGAGCTCTATCTAACTCTCTCTTAAATCCATCCAGTGAATTGTCCTCCACTGCCCTCTGTGGCAGGGAATTCCACAAATTCACAACTCTCTGGGTGGAAATTTTTTTTTCTCATCTCAGTTTTAAATGGCCTCCCCTTTATTCTTAGACTGTGGCTCCTGGTTCTGGACTCGCCCAACATTGGGGACATTTTTCCTGCATCTAGCTTGTTCAGTCCAGTTCTTTTATTATTTTATATGTTTCTGTAAGAAACCCTCTCACCCTTTCTAAACTCCAGTGAATACAAGCCTAGTCTTTTCAATCTTTCCTCATATGACAGTCCCGCCACCCCAGGGATCAATCTCGTGAACCTATGCTGCACCGCTTCAATAGCAAGGATGTCCTTCCTCAAATGAATGAAAAATAATCAAAATAAAGTAAAGCTGATATAGAAAATGTTTCCCGTCCCCCCGACTCTGAAGGAGGGAGCAATAAAAGCAATGAAGGGGCTGTCCCACTGCGGCGACCTAATTGGCGAGTTTAGATTAGTTTGAAAAAATGTCATGTTGAAGACCTCCTTCGACCTCCTTTGACTATGTTGAAGACCAGCTACAACTAGCTACGACTAGCCATGGGAAACTTGGACACCGAATAATGGAGAGTGAAGACGACCTCCTTCGATCTCCTTCGACCTCCCTTCGACTATGATGAAGACTATCTACGACTATCTTCGACTACCCTCGATTACCTACGACTAACATGCCGACCTACTACGACTAAACCTACGAGTAAAAAAAGTATCGACTTTTTCCATGGCGACCTTTTTTTACTCGCGGGCATTTTTCAGCACGTTGAAAAAAACGCCGCGACCTAGCTGAGGCCTTGAGTACGCGGAGACCACTCTCGAGCATGAAGGAGCGTTACAAAGACCTCCTACGACCTCGTGTCGACCATGCTGCGAATATGAGTCGAGGGCAAACTCGCCAGAACTCATGGATTAGGTCGTCCAAGTGGGACAGGCCCTTGAGTCACTCCGGACCGAAAAATGTGTCGAATTTTGCACATTTAAAAAACATCGATTGAAAAAGATATATCCATAAATGGTGTCATAGAGTCATAGTGCAGGCCAGCATAGTGGCAGATTATTATATCGTTCAAGGAATGTCTCCCTTTAGACACTATGAGGAGACACGGGGATAAGGAGATGGCGTCGTGTACGCATGGGAGCTCTCCATCGACACATTCAAAGCCGTCGAAATATAAATCGTCAAAACACAGTCTCTTGATTAATAGTTTCTTCATTGTCGAAGTAAAACAGTAAGATATTCATCCACACTTCTTCTTGATGAGTACATTTTAATCTTAGTCAAACTCCAGCACGTGGCTCCGAAACGTTACAAAACTTCTTTAACGTTGGAAAGC
The DNA here is from genome assembly GCF_010909765.2 of Amblyraja radiata. Classification (NCBI taxonomy): domain Eukaryota; kingdom Metazoa; phylum Chordata; class Chondrichthyes; order Rajiformes; family Rajidae; genus Amblyraja; species Amblyraja radiata. Next base: position 127,622,819 of record NC_045958.1, read on the forward strand.
TCTGAGCGAAGTTTGAAAGCTATGCCGTCCCACCATGCTTCCTCCGAACTAAAGGGCCTGTCCCACTTGGCCGTCATTTGCGCGTAACTTAAGCGACATCATTTACACGTCGTGACGCACGACGCGCGCCTCCTGACATGCACGTGAAGCGCGCATAGTGCATATTACGCGAGCATGGTGCGTGATGACACAGGCAGTGACGCGCGGCAGCGCAGGATTTCGTGATGTACAAAATCTTCACGCGCCATCAGCGTGAGGCGCAAATGATGGCCAAGTGTGACATGCCCTTTACTAAAAAACTAACTAGCTTCTGCCCAAGAGTCGCAGCAGCGAACACGCCTCCGACTACGTAATATATCCCACCCTGATAATTACAGGCGAACAACATTTAAAGGCGAATGACACACAAAATTAGAGAGAAATGGCCACTACCGCTGGCACGGCCCTATTGCCCATGCCGACCAACATGTCCCATCTCATGTCCCATCTCCCCATGTTCATACATTAATAGGAGCAGAATTAGGCCATTTGGCCCATCAAGGACATTGTTAGGGCAGGTTTAGAGGGATATGGACCAAGCGCAGGCTGGTGGGACTAGTGTAGATGGGACATGTAGCCGGTGTGGGCAAGTTGGGCCGAAGGGCCTGTTTGCACACTGTATCACTCCATTGGCTCAATGACTAAGTCTACTCTGCCATTCAATCATGGCTGATCTATCTCTCCCCATATCCCTGACACCCTTGTTTGGCTCATATCCCTCGAAACCTTACCAATCCACACAAGGTAGAAGCATGGTTCTCTATAAAAGTCTATAAAATGTATTGGATCACATTCCAACTAGCAATGCGTGGAACCTGTGTACTAATTTAACTTGCGTTCAAAAGGGAATTGCAGATGCTGGAATATCGAAGGTACACAAAATTGCTGGGGAAACTCAGCGGGTGCAGCAGCATCTATGGAGCGAAGGAAATTTAACTTTCCTGACATTTGGTGTGACAAGATAAACTTGTCACTGCCCTTTATTTAAACTCTGCAGACAGATAGATCCCAGTCTGTGTCTACAACTGGCAGACACTCACACACAGTCACACTGAAACATTCTCACTGAAACTGTTCTCACTCTTGCTTTAATAAGCAAAGACACGCTAGAGGCAGGAAACATGTTCCCGATGTTGGGGGAGTCCAGAACCAGGGGCCGCAGTTTAAGAATAGGGGGTAAGCCATTTAGAACGGAGATGAGGAAACACAGTTTCTCACAGAGAGTGGTGAGTCTGTGGAATTCTTTGCAGCTCAGGAACTGATTATTAATTTAATATATTATTGATTATTATTAACCAAGTGTTACTAATTATTCATAAATATATGATAGATTATTGTATATTTAACTGTAGGTTAGGTCCATGGAGCTGCCGAAAGTAAGAATCTAATTGTTTTACTGCCAGTACAGATGACAACTAAAGATCGAGTAGGCTGTGTCTCTATTCCTTGGAGCACAGGAGGATGAGGGGAGATCTTATAGAGGTGTACAAAATCATGAGAGGAATAGATGGGGTAGATGCACAGAGTCTCTTGCCCAGAGTAGGGGAATCGAGGACCAGAGGACATAGGTTCAAGGTGAAGGGGAAAAGATTTAATAGGAATCTGAGGGGTAACTTTTTCCACACAAAGGGCGATGAGTGCGGTAGTTGGCCAGAGGAGGTAGTTGAGGCTGGGACTGTTGCAGCGTTTCACAACATTGACAGGTACATGGATAGGACAGGTTTAGAGGGATATGGGTCAAACGCAGGCAGATGGGACTAGTGTAGATGGGGCATGTTGGCTAGCCTGGGCAAGTTGGGCTGAAGGGCCTGTTTCCGCACTGTGTCACTCTGTGATTCCAAAAACACTCTTGATTGCTGAATATTGGATGAATAATGTGAAGCTGAGGTGTGAAGAATCTTTTATATAAAGTCTCCAACTTGTCTGTCTAAAGTGTGTTCAATGCAGAAAGAAATATCTGTAGAACAAAATGTTCTCTCTTTATGTAAATGAAGAGAAATGAGAGACATTCAAGGATGTGACTTGTAAAGTCAACGTGAGGGAAAGCCAAATAAATTATTTTAGAACCGACAAGTTAACACGAAGTACGGAATTAAAACTCTTCGTGACTGAGAAGTTGGAGATTGCAGAAATGTCTTGAAAGTTTATGCAACGTTTAAGAAACATTTAGATAGGTAGGTGGATAGACACAAAATGCTGGAGTAACTCAGCGGGACAGGCCGCATCTCTGGGTAGAAGGAATGGGTGACGTTTTGGCTTGACACCCTTATTCAGATTCATGGATAGTCACAGCAACAGAGACCCGGCTTCGATCCTGACCTCGGGTGCTGTCTGTGCGGAGTTTGCACGTTCTCCCTGAGGACTGTGTGGGTTTCCTCCGGGTGCTCCGGTTTCCTCCCACATTCCAAAGACGTGCAGGTTTGTAGGTTGATTGGCCCTCTGTCAATTGTTGTTCGTGTGTAGGGAGTGGATGAGAAAGTGGGATAACATGGGACTAGTGTGAAGGTAAGACCTCCGGAAATACTGCTTGGGCCAAGCTGGGCCGAAGGACTAGGTCTATAGAAGGCCAGTGAGGAACACTGAGGGGAAATGCACAGGAGTGTTAGGTTGTAGCAATGTAGAGCTCCACAGATGCTGCCTGACCCGCTGAGTTACTCCAGCACTCTGTGAAACGTCACCTATCCATGTTCTCCACAGATGCTGCCTGACCCGCTGAGTTACTCCAGCACTCTGTGAAACGTCACCTATCCATGTTCTCCACAGATGCTGCCTGACCCGCTGAGTTACTCCAGCACTCTGTGAAACGTCACCTATCCATGTTCTCCACAGATGCTGCCTGACCCGCTGAGTTACTCCAACATTTTGTGTCTGTCTTTGGTGTAAGCCGGCATTTGTAGTATCTTCCTACACATCATGCTGTAGAATATCCGCAGGTCTTGTCCATATTTTGTCTGTAAAAATTAATTTTTTTCATCAAACAACAGGTTTCTTCTTAAAGTAGATTTTTTACCGTACATTTGCATTTATATAGAATCTTTAACACGCATAGACCACACCAGTTACATTATTCAACAGAACTTGCCATCAGAGTAATGTTACACCTCGGTCACTGTTTATGCATACAAGCCCTCTTGAAATAAATGCTAGCATTGAGTTTGCTTTCTTTACTACGGATTCGACTTGCAGATTAACTTTTTGGGAATCCTGCACCAGCTCCCAAGTCCCTTTGCACCTCCGATTTCTGGATTCTCTCCCCATTTAGAAAATAGTCTACGCCTTTATTCCGACTACCAAAATGCATGACTCCACACTTTGCTGCACATATTCCATCTGCCACTTCTCTGCCCACTCTCCCAACCTGTCCAAGTCCTTCTGCAGAGTCCCTGCTTTCTCTACACTACCTGCCCCTCCACCTATTTTCGTATCCTCCGCAAGCTTGGCCACAATCCTCGTCCCGTTACGGCAGAGCTACTGCCTCACAGCGCCAGAGACCCAGGTTCCATCCTGACCACGGGTGCTGTCTGTACGGAGTTTGTACGTTCTCTCCGTGACCTGCGTGGGTTTTCTCCGGGTGTTCCGGTTTCCTCCCACACTCCAAAGACGTGCGGGTATGTGAGTTAATTGGCTTGGTGTATGTGTAAAATTGTCCCTAGTGTGTGTAGGATAGTGTTAGTGTGCGGGGATCGCAGGTCGGTGTGGTCTCGATGGGCCGAAGGGCCTGTTTTCGTGCTTTATCTCTAAACTAAACTAAACCAAACTACATTAAGCATTAGTGGAGTCTTATTGCAGATATATAGTCATAAACTATGGATGGAGTTCAAACATTTTCAATTAAAGGATTTAAAGGATACTCAGCTCTTTAATGTATCATAGGCTGAGAAATTGATTCTGTCCCAAGCACACTAACACAATCTCTAACTTCAAGTAACCCTTGCTTTCCCTCTCTGTCCATCCCTCCCCCACCCTAGTTCTCCGACCAGTCTGACTGTCCTCCTGATTAAAGTTTACATTGTCCGCCTCGTTGTCACCTTCCCCCAGCTAACCATGATCTATTCTACATATTCCTTGAACCTTGTCCCCTTTGATGTCTCATTTTCACACCTTACCCTTCCACATCTCTGTGTTTCACTCTCCCCTGACTCTCAGTCTGAAGCTAGTGCTAGTGTCCGGGGTGATCGCTGGTTGGCACGGACTTGGTGGGCCGGAGAGCCTGTTTCCCCGCTAAGAAGTCTAACGTTTGAAGCTGTCCAGAATGACCATCAACCAGCAAAATGATCTGTGATGTGAACTGATTGGCCTGACAATGCTCATTAATGTTATTAAGCAGATAAATCATGAATAAAATGAGTGTTGAAGGCAGAGGGGATATAAAACACTGCTCAAAAACATCGCAGCAGAGAATGAGCGGGTCCCAAAAATCAATGGGAACTCAATGGAACTCAATGGGAGCTCAATGGAAAAGCACAGTGGCCATGACATGCTCAGTCTGAAGAAGGGTCTCGACCCGCGACGTCGCCTATTCCTTCTCTCTGTAGACGCTGCCTGTCCCGCTGAGTTTCTCCAGCAATTTTTGTCTACCTTCCATTGTTCCAGCATCTGCAATTCTAAACACATGGTCACGACATACTTGTCCACTGCAACAAGGCAACAAGGAAGTCCTTCAAGAATCCACTTCAGTACATATCAAGAGGAGTTCATAACAAGAGGAGTTGAGTATAGGAGCAAAAAGATCTTTCTGCAGTGGTACAGGGCCCAAGTGAGACCACACCTGGAGTATTGTGTGCAGTTTTGGTCTCCAAATTCGAGGAAGGACATTCTTGTTATTGAGGGAGTGCAGCGTAGGTTCACCAGGTTAATTCCCGGGATGGCGGGACTGTCATATGTTGAAAGAATGGAGTGACTGGTCTTGTATACACTGGAATTTAGAAGGATGAGAGGGTATTTTATTGAAACATATAACATTATTTAGTCTGAAGAAGATACTTAGAGATAATATATATAAGCATCTGGATAAACAGGGTCTGATTAGGAACAGTCAACATGGATTTGTGCCTGGAAGGTCATGTTTGATAATCTTCTTGAATTTTTAGAGGTTACTCGGGTAATTGATGAGGGTAAAGCAGTGGATGTTGTCTATATGGACTTCAGTAAGGCCTTTGACAAGGTTCCTCATGGAAGGTTGGTTAAGAAGGTTCAATTGTTGGGTATTAATGGTGGAGTAGCAAGATGGATTCAACAGTGGCTGAATGGGAGATGCCAGAGAGTAATGGTGGATGGTTGTTTGTCAGGTTGGAGGCCAGTGACTAGTGGGGTGCCACAGGGATCTGTGTTGGGTCCACTGTTGTTTGTCATGTACATCAATGATCTGGATGATGGTGTGGTAAATTGGATTAGTAAGTATGCAGATGATACTAAGATAGGTGGTGTTGTGGATAATGAAGTCGAATTTCAAAGTCTACAGAGAGATTTAGGCCATTTGGAAGCGTGGGCTAAAAGATGGCAGATGGAGTTTAATGCTGATAAGTGTGAGGTGCTACATCTTGGCAGGACAAATCAAAATAGGACATACATGGTGAATGGTAGTGAGTTGAGGAATGCAGTTGAACAGAGGGATCTAGGAATAACTGTGCACAGTTCCCTGAAGGTGGAATCTCATGTAGATAGGGTGGTAAAGAAAGCTTGTGGTGTGCTGGCCTTTATAAATCAGAGCATTCAGTATAGAAGTTGGGATGTAATGTTAAAATTGTACAAGGCATTGGTGAGGCCAATTCTGGAGTATGGTGTACAATTTTGGTTGCCTAATTATAGGAAGGATGTCAACAAAATAGAGAGAGTACAGAGGAGATTTACTAGAATGTTGCCTGGGTTTCAGCAACTAAGTTACAGAGAAAGGTTGAACAAGTTAGGTCTATATTCTTTGGAGCGCAGAAGCTTAAGGGGGGACTTGATAGAGGTCTTTAAAATGATGAGAGGGATAGACAGAGTTGACGTGGATAAGCTTTTCCTATTGAGAGTAGGGAATATTCAAACAAGAGGACATGACTTGAGAATTAAGGGACAGATGTTTAGGGGTAACATGAGGGGGAACTTCTTTACTCAGAGAGTGGTAGCGGTGTGGAATGAGCTTCCAGTGGAAGTGGTGGAGGCAGGTTCGATTTTATCTTTTAAAAATAAATTGGATAGGTATATGGACGGGAAAGGAATGGAGGGTTATGGTCTGTGCAGGTAGATGGGACTAGGTGAGAATAAGTGTTCGGCACGGACTAGAAGGGCCGAGATGGCCTGTTTCCATGCTGTAATTGTTATATGGTTATATGGTTATAAGGCTTTCGGCCTGAAATGTTGCCTATTTCCTTCGCTCCATAGATGCTGCTGCGCCCGCTGTGTTTCTCTAGCACTTTTGTCTACCTTCAATTATTAAGTGTTTGGACACACTAGAGGCAGGAAACATGTTCCCGATGTAGGGGGAGTCCAGAACCACGGGCCACAGTTTAAGAATAAGGGGTAAGCCATTTAGAACAGAGATGAGGAAAAACTTTTTCACACAGAGAGTTGTGAATCTGTGGAATTCTCTGCCTCAGAGGGCGGTGGAGGCCGGTTCTCTGGATGCTTTCAAGAGAGAGTTAGATAGGGCTCTTAAAGATAGCGGAGTCAGGGGATATGGGGAGAAGGCAGGAACGGGGTACTGATTGGGGATGATCAGCCATGATCACAGTGAATGGTGGTGCTGGATCGAAGGGCCGAATGGCCTACTCCTGCACCTATTGTCTATTGTCTACAACTGTAGTTTGAAGTCTGAAGAAGGGTCTCGACCTGAACCATCACCCATTCCTTCTCTCCACAGATGCTGCCTGTCCTGCTGAGTTACTTCAGCTTTTTGTGTCTAACTTCGGTGCAATAGACAATAGATAATAGGTGCAGGAGTAGGCCCTTCGGCCCTTCGAGCCAGCACTGCCATTCACTGTGACAAACCAGCACCTGCAGTTCTTTCCGACACAAACGCTCACTTTATGTTGCACTGTGCATGCCAGTGAAGAAATGAGTAGCGTTTGCGCAGCAAGGAGTCGAGGAATGGGCTGGGATGAAAAAAAAATCCACAATTGGCAATAACCCGACATTGCAACCTCTGTTTAAGCTCATTAGAGACGCTGCCTGTTAAATTAAAATTGGAGTAAATTACACAAAATAGGATCAAGTAACCTGAGCTGCACCCTATCCATTTGCAAAAATCTAATAAGCATTCATTGCAAAGGGTCAAAATACTTGGTGAAAGCTTCTGATAATTACATTTCTCGACGCAGGAGCCAGAACAGCATGTTCATGGATGTACAGTAGGATGGAGGAGAAATCATTGCACAGAGGATTTAAGGGCCTGTCCCACATGGGCGTCATTTGCCCGACACGCAGATGGCGCACAAAGATTTTGTACATCCCAAAATCCTGGGGCGCCGTGCATAACCGTGCGTCAATGCCTACGTCACCACGCACCATGCGCGCATCACGTGCGCGTGAAGACATGCGCGTCGTGACGCGTAAATTATGTCGCGTAAATGACGCCCAAGTGGCACAGGCCCTTTGTGCTGTGTTAATGTCGTGGGCGGGTGATGCAGGAGGGGGGACTGTGTTCTGCCGATGATAAAACCATGCTCTTCTGCACCCATGTACTTGCCTTTCACTGCCTCGTTCATCAGTAATTGTTACTCTTGCTCAAGTGGTCTTTGATACGTGATACTCAACGCGTCATTTTATTGATTGGGCGAAAGCACTTTGAGCCATACAGCGGAAACAGACCCTTCGGCCCAACTTGTCCATGCCGAACCACGATGTCCCGTCTATACTGATCCCACTTGCCTGTGATTGGCCCGTATCACTTAGAGTCATAAAGTGATAGCTCGGTGCTGGTTCCGCTGCTATTTACAATATACATCAATGATTTGGATGAAGTGATTCAAAGTAACATGAGCAAATTTGCCGATGTCACAAAGCTGGGTGGCAGAGTGAACTGTGAGGAGGATGCTATGAGAATGCAGGGTGACTTGGACAGGTTGGGGGAGTGGGCAGATGCATGGCAGATTAAGTTTAATGTGGATAAATGTGAGGTTATCCATTTTGGAAGCAAAAACAGGAAGGCAGATTACTATCTAAATGGCGTTGTTGGGAAAAGGGGAAGTACAACGGGATCTGGTGGTCCTTGTACATCAGTCTATGAAGTAAGCATGCAGGTACAGCAGGCAGTGAAGAAAGTGAATGGCATGTTGGCCTTTATAACACGAGGAATCGAATATAGGAGCAAAGAGGTCGTTCTGCATTTGTACAGAGCCCTAGTGAGACCACACCGGGAGTATTGTGTGCAGTTTTGGTCCCCTAATTTGAGGAAGGATATTAGTGCTATTGAGGGAGTGCAGCGTAGGTTTACAAGGTTAATTCCCGGAATGGCAGGACTATCATATGCTGAGAGAATGGCGCAACTGGGCTTGTACACTGGAGTTTAGAAGGATGAGAGGAGATCTCATTGAAACATATAAGATTGTTAAGGGTTTGGACACGCTAAAGGCAGGAAACATGTTCCCGATGTTGGGGGAGTCCAGAACCAGGGGCCACAGTTTAAGAATAAGGAGTAAGCCATTTAGAATGGAGACAAGGAAACACTTTTTCTCACAGAGAGTTGTGAGTCTGTGGAATTCTCTGCCTCAGAGGGCGGTGGAGGCAGGTTCTCTGGATGCTTTCAAGAGAGAGCTAGATAGGGCTCGTAAAAATAGCAGAGTCAGGGGATATGGGGAGAAGGCAGGAATGGGGTATTGATTGTGGATGATCAGCCATGATCACATTGAATGGCGATGCTGGCTCGAAGGGCCGAATGGCCTACTCTTGCACCTATTGTCTATTGTCTATTGATACAGCGTGGAAACAGGCCCTTCGGCCCAACTTGCTACTGAGTCCGCACCACCCAATGATCACCAGTTCTTTCCTACAACACTGGGGGCAATTTACAGAAATCAATTAACCTACAAACATGTACGTCTTTAGGATGTGGGAGGAAATCGGAGCAACCGGAGAAAATCCACACAGGTCATGGGGAGAACGTGCACAATCCGTACAGACAGCTCCTGTGGTCAGAATCAAACCAGGGTCTCTTGGGCTGTGAGGCAGCAACTCTACCGCTGCGCCAATGTGTACAATAGGTGGAGCAAAGGGGAAGATACAGAGTGCAGAATATAGTTCTCAGCATTGTAGCGCATCAGTTCCAGAGACAAAGTCCAATGTCCGCAATGGGGTAGAGGTGAATCGGACAGTACCCTAGCTTATGGAAGGGCCGTTCAGAAGCCTGATAACAGAGGGGAAGAAGCTGTTCCTGAGTCTGGTGATGCGCGCTTTCAAGCTTCTGTACCTTCTGCCGGACGGGAGCGGGGAGAAGAAGGAATGGCCGGGGTGGGACAGGGACAAGTCGCTGATGATGTCGGCTGCTTTCCCGAGGCAGCGTGAAGTGTAGATGGAGTCAATGGTGGGGAGTGTGGTCTGTGTGATGGACTGGGCTACACCTACAATGGTGGGGAGTGTGGTCTGTGTGATGGACTGGGCTACATCTACAATGGTGGGGAGTGTGGTCTGTGTGATGGACTGGGCTACATCTACAATGGTGGGGAGTGTGGTCTGTGTGATGGACTGGGCTACATCTACAATGGTGGGGAATGTGGTCTGTGTGATGAACTGGGCTACATCAATGTTTTTAGACTCAGCAGGTTTCTTCATGCTTTGTTGAATATTTCTTGGCCCTGAGAGACTACTGTGGATGTTTTAAAGTGCGTGGATGGGTGCGCGTGTGTTTACCTAGGTGCGTTCATATAAATTTTAACTTCCACAGGGCAGCCGCGGTGATTCTGTGGACTGTGAAATGACTAATTCGTATTGATGGAGCAAAGTCTTCGGTGATAGATCATCGAGGAGTGAGGCTCAAATGAATTATTTATGGAGCAAATCAGACGTCACAAACTGTGAGATTGATATCGGGCCGATGTGTGACAATCATCAGCACTCTCAGAATGATTCATTGCCTTAATCTCACTCCTAGTAAAAAAATTGTATTTATATACAGCCCCCGCCTCAACTTCATGATGTTCCTGTTGGTACCCAGAGACATTTCCCAGCCATTACCGAACAACTTTTCAACCTACCACAACCAGAGAGCAGTGCTGACCAATTATCTTCCTCACTGGTTATCCTCAGGTTGTCCTTTCAGAAAGAACTGCAGATGCTGGAAAAATCGAAGGTAGTCAAAAATGCTGGAGGAACTCAGCGGGTGAGGCAGCATCTATGGAGCGAATGATGTTTCGGGTCTGAAGAAGGGTCTCGACCCGAAACGTCACCTATTCCTTCGCTCTATAGATGCTGCCTCACCCGCTGAGTTTCGCCAGCATTTTTGTCAACCTCGGATTATCCTTGGTCGGACTTTACTGGCTTTACCTTGCACTAAACACTAGCCCCTTATATCCTTGATCGAATCAGTTTGAAGAAGGGTCTCGACCCAAAGCATCACCCATTCCTTCTCTCCAGAGATGCTGCCTGTCCCACTGAGTTACACCAGCATTTTGTGTCTATCTTCGATTTAAACCAGCATCTGCAGTTCCTTCCTACACAATCCCTTATCATGTATCTGTACACTGCAAATGGCTCGACTGTAATCATGTATTGTCTTTCTGCTGACTGGTTAGCACGCAACAAAAGCTTTTCTCTGTACCCCGCTACACGTGACAATAAACTAAACTGAACTGAATGGTGAAGTGCTTTTGGTAGAGCATTCACTAATGCCTTTGAAGGAAACTCAGTGACTAATTTACAGGCGATTAGATAAATCATGAAATATTATGCTCAAAATTCAGTTTGTTGATTTTGTGTGTTGCATAAAGGAATTTTATCAAAGGCACAATTGGTAACTGACTATTGTAAGGAATAAAAATCACCCGCAATGCTGGTTGATACCAAAGATAGACACAGAGTGCTGGAGTAACTCAGCGGGTCAGGCAGCATCTGTGGAGAACATGGATAGGTGACGTTTCACAGAGTGCTGGAGTAACTCAGCGGGTCAGGCAGCATCTGTGGAGAACATGGATAGGTGACGTTTCACAGAGTGCTGGAGTAACTCAGCGGGTCAGGCAGCATCTGTGGAGAACATGGATAGGTGACGTTTCACAGAGTGCTGGAGTAACTCAGCGGGTCAGGCAGCATTTTTGGAGAACATGGATACGTGATATTTGAGGTCAGAACCCTTCAGTCTGAAGAAGGGTCCTGACCTGAAACATCACCTATCTGTTTTGTCCCGAGTCGCTGCCTGTTACTCCAGCCGCTGAGTTACTCCAGCACTTTGTGTCTAATTTTAGGATATTTTATGGGTCCTTTGAGTCATAGAGTGATACAGCATGGAAAAAGGCCCTTCAGCCCAACTTGCCCAACGACGACCAACATGCCTCATCAACACTACTCCCACCTGCGCAAGTTTGGCCGATATCCCTCCTATTCATGTACCAATCTAATTGTTTCTTAAACGTTACAATAGTCCCTGCCTCATCCACCTCCTCTGGCAGCTCGTTCCTTACACTCACCACCCTTTGTGTGAAAAAGTCACCCCTTAGATTCCTATTAAATCTTTCCCCCTTCACCTGCAACCTATGTTCTCTGGTCCTCGATTCCCTCTTTACATTTCACCCCTCCTCTTCTCGCTTAATCTGTTGCTCTTTTAAACTTCTTTGTCTCCTCTTTTGTGTTTATCCGATCTATTCCTCTCATGATCAAGTAATATGGAATCAAAGGATATCATCATCATCATCATCATCATTCTTTATTGTCATCATGCAAAGCAACAAATTGTACAGTGCAAAATGAGAAGACGTTTCTCAGGGAATACCGGAGCATCGCACATAAAAACTTAAACATTTCACACATAAATAAAAACAATCCAGTTCATGATAAAAACAGTACGAATTGTTTAAAAAAAAAAAAAAAAATTGTAGGTAAAAAAGCAACATTAAAATACAATTTAAAAAAGTCATAAAATGTCCAGGGCAGCTGATTTAAGTGGCCAGAGCCAGTGCTAGAGTTATTACTCAGTGCCAGTTATTAAATTGTCAGTGCAAAAGCAGCAGAATCAGGTGGAATGACTGTTTAGCAGCCTCTGGGGTGAAAGCAGGAACGGGGTACTGATTTTAGATGTTTCAAGTTTCAAATTTACATTGATTGTCACATGCACCAATTGGTACAGTGAAATTTGTGTTGCCGTACAGCCATACGAATAAAAAGAATACAACACACGATAGAATTTAACATAGACATCCCCACACAGCGGAATCAACGTTTCCCACTGTGAGGGAAGGCAGTGAAGTTTAAGAAGGAACTGCAGATGCTGGAAAAATCGAAGGTAGACTAAAATGATGGAGAAACTCAACGGGTGAGACAGCATCGGTGAAGAGGATGTTAGGAGGTTGCAGGGTGACCTGGACAGGTTGAGTGAGTGGGCAGATACCTGGCAGATGCACTATAATATAGATAAATGTAAGGCTATCCACTTTGGTGGAAAAAACAAGGGGGCAGATTATTATCTCACTGGGGTTAGGTTAGGGGGAGGTACAGTGAGACCTGGGTGTCCTTGTACACCGGTCACTGAAAGTTGCCGTGCAGGAACAGCAGGCAGTGAAGAAATCTAATGGAATGTTGGCATTCATAACAAGAGGATTTCAGTTTAGGAGTAAAGAGCTTCTTCTGCAGTTGTATAGGGCTCTGGTAAGACCACATCTGGAGTAGTGCGTACAGCTTTGGTCTCCTAATTTGAGGAAGGACATCCTTGTGATTGAGGCAGTGCAGCGTAGGTTCACGAGATTGATCCCTGGGATGGCGGGACTGTCATATGAGGAAAGATTGAAAAGACTAGGCTTGTATTCACTGGAGTTTAGAAGGATGAGGGGGTTCATATAGAAACTTACTAGACTAAGTGGGACCCGTTGGGTCCCATGTTCACACGGGAGGGCTGGTCCCCCAACGCAATATTCCACCTCTCCACCAATTCCAATATTGGTGGCCAGTGGGGGGGGGCTTTCTGGATTGCTGGTATGGGTTCTTGGGGTGGCAGCTCAGTCCCTCAAGCCTGATCTCCTGGCAACTCACTCACGGCTGGTGGGCTGGCAGTTGACTCACGGCTATTCCTTGAAATTCCATTTCAAGCAGGGTGTAAGGCCACCAAATTCAAATCAATTTTCCTACCATTTCAAGCAGGGTGCAAGGCCACCAAATTCAAGGGCAGTTTCCTACCACTTCAAACACGGTGCAAGGCCACCGAATTCAACTGCAGTTTCCTACCACTTCAAGCAGGGTGCAAGGCCACTAAATTCAAGTGCAGATTCATACCACTTCAAGCTGGATCCAAAGCCACCAAATTCAAGTGCAGTTTCATACCACTTTCAGCACCCAACCCACCAATTGCAGTAAGTAGTGCCTTTTAACTTCAAGCCAAAGCACCCAAACCACCATTTGCAGTAAGTAGTGCCTTTTAACGTCAAGCCAAAGCACCCAAACCACCATTTGCAGGCAGTGCATTTTTACTTCAAACCAACCATATTTTCATTTTCAAACTACATTAAGGGGACTCACGGTTAAGTAGACATTTGTTCAGTGTTATTCAGAGCTCAGAGAGACGTGACCCTCTGGCTTCCTCCATCTTGCAGCGACAGATTTAGGCACACCACTTCCGGGTTTTATAGTCCCTCCCCCCTCCCACCAGCAGGTGCAGCAGAGAGAATGGCAATTTAAAAAAAAACATTAAGATCTCTCTGATCTTTCATAGATGGGAAAAATCATTTGGTTCCGGAAGGCGAAGGTCAGCTCTGAGTGAGGTGGCCAAAATGATGGTCGTAGGTGGCGGCGTTCTCTCGGAAATCACGCCACAGCGAGCCAAAAGCGGTCAAGATCAGACTTTTAGTATTATAGACTAGACTAAGTGGGACCCGTTGGGTCCCATGTTCACACGGGAGGGCTGGTGCCCCGACGCAATATTCCACCTCTCCACCAATTCCAATAATGGTGGCCAGTGGGGGGGGGGGGGGGCTTTCTGGAGCGCTGGTATGGGTTCTTGGGGTGGCAGCTCAGTCCCTCAAGCCTGATCTGCTGGCAGCTCACTCACGGCTGGTGGGCTGACAGTTGACTCATGACTATTCCTTGAAATTCCATTTCAAGCAGGGTGCAAGTCGACCAAATTCAAATCCATGTTCCTACCATTTCAAGCATGGTTCAAAGCCACCAAATTCAAGTGCAGTTTCTTACCGCTATGAGCAGGGTGCAAGGCCACCGAATTCAAGTGCAGTTTCCAACCACTTCAAGCAGGGTGCAAGGCCACCGAATTCAAGTGCAGTTTCATACCACTTCAAGCTGGATTCAAGGCCACCAAATACAAGTGCAGTTTCATACCACTTTCAGCAGGGTGCAAGGCCACCAAATTCAGTGCAGTTTTATTCCACTTCAAGCAGGGTCCAAGGCCACCAAATTCAAATGCAGCTTCATACCATTTCATGCAGGGTGAAACCACCATAAAACCACACATAACACCAAACTCACAGTGCAGTAGACATTCAGTGTGTTCAGTTGATTCATAGCTCAGACAGAGTCATGACCTCTCCCTCCCCCATCATGCAGAGACTGAGCCACACCCACATTTCCGGGTTTTATAACCCCTCCCCCTCCCACCGGAAAAGGTGTGGCTTTCAGGGCGTGATTGACAGGAGAGAGATTCTCAACATTTTTTAAACACTAATAACACTTTTATTTTTCATTGATGGGAAGAATTCTCTGCACCTGCTCAGCGGAGGGGGGACTGAGTAAGATGGCCAAAAATCACAGCCGTAAGTGTAGCGTTTTATCTAAAATCAATATACAGTGCAAACAGGAAGTAAGTGCATTTGCAGTAGTGCCTTTCAACCTCAAGCCAAAGCACCCAAGCCGCCATTTGCAGTAAGTAGTGCCTCTCAACTTCAAGCCAAAGCACCCAAGCCACCATTTGCAGTAAGTAATGCCTTTCAACTTCAAGCCAAAGCACCCAAACAACCATTTGCAGGCAGTGCCTTTTTACTTCAAACAAACCATATTTTCATTTTCAAACCACATTAAGGGTACTCACAGTTGTGTAGACATTTGTTCAGTGTTATTCAGAGCTCAGAGAGACGTGACCCTTGGCTTCATTCATCTTGCAGAGAGCGAGTGAGGCACACCACTTCCTGGTTTTATAGTCCCTACCCCTCCCTCCAGCAGGGGCAGCAGAGAGAATGGAGATTTTTTTAAACTTCAAGCCAAAGCTCCCAAGGCACCATTTGCAGTAAGTAGTGCCTTTCAACTTCAAGCCAAAACACCCAAGCCGCCATTTGCAGTAAGTAGTACCTTTCAACTTCAAGCCAAAGCTCCCAAGCCACCATTTGCAGTAAGTAGTGCCTTTCAACCTCAAGCCAAAACACCTACCACCATTTGCAGTAAGTAGCTCCTTTCAACTTTAAACCAAAGTTCCCAAGCCACCATTTGCAGTAAGTAGTGCATTTCAACTTCAAGCCAAAGCACCCAAGCCACCATTTGCAGTAAGTAGTGCCTTTCAACCTCAAGCCAAAACACCCACCACCATTTGCAGTAAGTAGTGCCTTTCAACTTCGCCAAAGCACCCAAGCCACCATTTGCAGTAAGTAGTGCCTTTCAACTTCAAGCAAAGCACCCAAGCCACCATTTGCAGTAAGTAATGCATTTCAACTTCAAGCCAAAGCATCCAAACAACCATTTGCAGGCAGTGCCTTTTTACTTCAAACAAACCATATTTTCAATTTCAAACTGCATTAAGGGTACTCACAGTTGTGTAGACATTTGTTCAGTGTTATTCAGAGCTCAGAGTGACGTGATCCTTGGCTTCATCCATCTTGCAGAGACTGAGTGAGGCACACCACTTCCTGGTTTTATAGTCCCTCCCCCTCCCTCCAGCAGGGGCAGCAGAGAGAATGGTGATTTTTTAAAACTTCAAGCCAAAGCTCCCAAGCCACCATTTGCAGTAAGTAGTGCCTTTTGAACTTTAAGCCAAAGCTCCCAAGCCACCATTTGCTGTAAATAGTGCATTTCAACTTCAAGCCAAAGCACCCAAGCCACCATTTGCAGTAAGTAGTGCCTTTCAACAAGCAAAGCACCCAAGCCACCATTTGCAGTAAGTAGTGCCTTTCAACTTCAAGCAAAGCACCCTAGCCACCATTTGCAGTAAGTAGTGCCTTTCAACTTCAAGCCAAAGCACCCAAGCCACCATTTGTAGTAAGTAGTGCCTTTCAACTTCATGCCACCATTTGCAGTAAGTAGTGCCTTTCAACCTCAAGCCAAAGCACCCAAGCCACCATTTGCAGTAAGAAGTGCCTTTCAACTTCAAGCTAAATCCACCGCCACCATTTGCAGTAAGTAGTGCCTTTCAACTTCAAGCCAAAGCACCCAAGCCAACATTTGCAGTAAGTAGTGCCTTTCAACTTCAAGCCAAATCCACCGCCACCATTTGCAGTAAGTAGTGACTTTCAACTCCAAGCCAAAGCACCCAAGCCACCATTTGCAGTAAGAAGTGCCTTTCAACTTCAAGCCAAATCCACAGCCACCATTTGCAGTAAGTAGTGCCTTTCAATTTCAAGCCAAGCACCCAAGCCACCATTTGCAGTAAGTAATGCCTTTCAACCTCAAGCCAAAGCACCCAAGCCACCATTTGCAGCAAGTAGTGCCTTTCAACTTCAAGCCAAAGCACCCAAAACAACCATTTGCAGGCAGTGACATTTTACTTCAAACAAACCATATTTACATTTTCAAACCACATTAAGGGTACTCACAGCTATGTAGACATTTGTTCAGTGTTATTCAGAGCTCAGAGAGACGTGACCCTTGGCTTCATCCATCTTGCAGAGAGTGAGTGAGGCACACCACTTTGTGGTTTTATAGTCCCTCCCCCTCCCTCCAGCAGGGGCAGCAGAGAGAATGGTGATTTTTAAAAAAAACATTAATATATCTCTGATTTGTCATCAATGGGAAAAATCCTCCACACCCGTAAGGCGGAGGGGGGCTCTGTGCGAGGTGGCCAAAAATGACGGCCATAGGTGGCGGCGTTCTGTCGGAAATCGCAGCACAGTAGGCCAAAAGCGGTCAAGATCAGAGATTCAGTAATATAGATAAAAGGACTGGTCAAACTAGATGCAGGAAAAATGTTCCCAATGTTGGGCGAGTCCAGAACCAGGAGCCACACTCAGAATAAAGGGGAAGCCATTCAAGACTGAGGTGAGAAAAACCGTTTTCACCCAGAGAGTTGTGAATTTGTGGAATTCCCTGCCACAGAGGGCAGTGGAGGCCAAATCACTAGATGGGTGTAAGAGAGAGTTAGATGGAGTTCTAAGGGCTGGTGGAATCAAGGGCTATGGGGAGAAGGCAGGCACGGGTTATTGATTGGGGACGATCAGCTATGATCACAATGAATGGCGGTGCTGGCTCGAAGGACCGAATGGCCTCCTCCTGCACCTATTTTCTATGTTTCTATGTTTCTATCTCTCAAAGCATTAACCAAAATACCCAAAGAAGCTACTATTGTGATGTTCAAGAAACGTGTAGAGAGGTACATGGATAACAGGCAACTGAACCATCCTACCACAGCTAGAGTGTAGTACTGAACTACTATCTACCTCATTAATGACCGTTCGAAGGGCCGAATGGCCTCCTCCTATCGTCTGTCTTTTCTTTGATCTCCGTGAGAGGATCTCATAATTTCACGTTCATAGTAATTTTGGCCTGAAAAGCTTCCGTTACAATTTTGTTTTCCTCTCCATTTGTTGAACTGCTGATGAGGTCAAATCGCAAACTGTGTTATTAATAGAGCTAGAATGTGGTTTTCTACAAAAGTGGGCATTCTAACAATTATTCTCAATCATGGCATATTCTCACAGGTCTTTCCTACCCTTATTTGCTATCAGATCGCATCAAATTTCATCGAGGGGCCATGGTTCGGTGTGTGTCTATTGTCCCTTGTCCCTTGTCCCTTGTCTATTGTGACCCATCAACAGTGGATAATTGCTGGTGAAAGAATTCTTAGTTACAGTCATAGAGTGATACAGTGTGGAAACAGGCCCTTCGGCCCAACTCGCCCACACCGGCCAACATGTCGCAGCTACACTAGTCCCACCTGCCTGCGCTTGGTCCATAACCCTCCAAACCTGGCCTATCCATGTACCTGGCCAACTGTTTCTTAAACGATGGGATAGCCCCAGCCTCAACTACCTCCTCTGATAGCTTGTTCCATACACCCACCACCCTCTGCATGAAAAGTTGCCCCTCGGATTCCTATTAAATCTTTTCCCCTTCACCTTGAACTTGTGTCGTCTGGTCCTCGATCCCCCTACACTGAGCAAGCAGCTCTGTGCGTCTACCCCATCTATTCCTCTCATGATTTTATACACCTCTATAAGATACAAGATACAAGGTACAAGATAAATTTATTCATCACATGTGCCAGATGTCACAGTGAAATGTAATTCCCATACAGCCATACAATAGAATAAGGAACACAACACACTATATGGTTTGACATAAAACATCCCCACACAGCAGAATCAGAGTTTCCCACTGTGTGGGAAGGCACCAAAGTCAGTCTCTTCCTCCATTGTTCCCGGTGGTCAGGGCCTCCCCAAGCCCTCCGCAGTTGCCGCTACGGGCGGCCCGATGTCCAGGACCGCTCGCCGGGGTGTTGTAAGTCCGACGTCGGGGCTGCGGGACGTCCTCAGCGGCGTGGACACCAGAGTCGGCCCCCTCCTACCGGAGTCGGCGGCTTCCAAAGTCCGCAGGCCGTGCCGGGTGGAGACTGCTGCTGCAGACCCTCTGCAAGGCACCCCAGGACTCCACGATGTTGTTCAGCGCCGCCCGCGTTGGAAGCTCTCCGCACCAGAGCTCCACGATGTTGGAGCAGCGGCCCAACGCTCCGGAGCTCCAAACGGCGACCCAGGTAGGCATCGCCCGCTCCGCGGTGACTCCAGCGCTGCGCCGCCGCTGTAGCAGCCTTGGTCCGGTTCCCGGTCCCCGGCAGGAAAGGCCGCTCCGATCCAGCTGGTAGGCCGCGAGGTGGGGGACGAGGACGCGACTCGGAGAAATAGTCGTGCCCCCGCCAGGAAGAGACTGTGAAACGGTTTCCCCCTTACTCTGCCCCCCTCCCCCACATAGAAAAGTTAAAGTTTCCCCCAACACAAGACTTTAGACTAACTAAAAATAATTAAAAAAGATAGAAATAACAGACAGGCTGTAGGTAGAGGCATCTGCCAGTGCAGCGCCCCTAGAGGGGTCTATAAGATCACCTCTCATCCTCCTGCGCTCCCTGGAATAGAGACCAACCTACCCAACCTCTCCCTATAGCTCACACCCTCTAGTCCTGGCAACATCCTTGTAAATCTTTTCTGAACCCTTTCAAGCTTGATAATATCTTTCCTGTACATACTCACCAATGTCTAGTTAGTTAGTTAGTTAGTTAGTTAGTTATAGTTTATTGCCATGTGTACCGAGGTACAGTGAAAAGCTTTTGTTGCGTGCTATCCAGTCAGCCGAAAGACTATTCATATTTATAATCTAGTGAACAAATACAGGATAATGGGAATAACATGATAATGTTTAGTGCAATTTTAGTTCTATTTGGAAGGCGATGAGGAGAAATGTCTTTAGTCAGAGGGTGGTGTATCTGAGGAATTAATTGCCACAGACGGCTGTGGAGGCCACGTCAGTGGATATTTTTAAAGCACAGAGAGATAGATTCTTGATTAGTACGGGTGTCAGGGGTTCTGGGGAGAAGGCAGAAGAATGGGGTTAGGAGGGAGAGATAGATCAGCCATGATTGAATGGCGGAGTAGACTTGATTGGCACATGTACAAGTCACCAATGAGGTAGATAGTAGTAGATAGTAGTTCAGCACAGCTCTCTGGTTGTGGTAAGATGGTTCAGTTGCCTGATAACAGCTGGGAAGAAACTGTCCCTGAATCTGGAGGTGTGCATTTTCACACTTCTGTACCTCTTGCCCGATGGGAGAGGGGAGAAGAGGGAGTGGCCAGGGTGCGACTGGTCCTTGATGATGCTGCTGGCCTTGCCGAGGCATATGGGACGCATGCATTCATCAGTCGGGGCATTGAGTATAAGGCAGGAAATGATGTGGAGGCTTTGGAGAGGGTGCAGAAGAGATGTACCAGATGATGCCTGGATTAGAGGGTTTTATCTACAATTTACAGAGTTTAGTTTAGTTTAGATTTTTAGTTTAGAGATACTGCACGGAAACAGTCCCCCCGAGACCGTGCCGACCAGCGATCCCTGCACATTAGCGCTAACCTACACACCTTGTCGTGGTGGAGAAGCTTGTGTGGACCTGAGATCCTGAGAGCGATGCCATCTGGAACTGTGTTCCTGGTAGGGCCACCCATGGCGGTAAGGTCGAGGGGGAGGTCTCTGACATAGAGCAATCCAACCAAGACCTCAACGGCGGAACAGGCGGAGGACGATGGCTGACCTTAGTGGAGCGTCACAACGGCTGGGAAGGCGGATGAAAGCTGCGGCAGATAAGGGTCTCCGGCCATCTTGGACTCCATGCCACTGGATCCTGACCCAGATCTGTCAAGGACCGTGGGGTGGCTGTCTGTGCACCAGTCTCCCCACGTTAAACAAAGTCACGCACAGGCGTCCACCAACCCTGGAGACACCCATGGTCAGCCATGATGAGGGGGCCAAAGAAGAAGACACACACTAGGGACAATCTACACTTGTACCGAGTGTACAAACCCAAGCCAATTAATCTACAAACCTGTACGTCTTTGGATTGAGGGAGGAAACCGAAGATGTCGGATAAAACCCAAGTGGTCACGGGGAGAACATACAAACACTGTGCAGGCAGTACACCTAGTCGTGATGGAACCCGGGTCTCCTGCGCTGCAAGCGCTGTAAGGCAGCAACTCTACCGCCCCAGAGATGCAATGACATGGGTTGGAAGATGGGGACTACACCCCATCTTATGGACGGGCCGTTCGGGAGCCTGATAACAGAGGGGAAGAAGCTGTTCCTGAGTCTGGTGGTGCGCGCTTTCAAGCTTCTGTACATTCTGCCAGACGGGAGCGGGGAGAAGAAGGAGTGACCGGGGTGGGACAAGTCTTGATGATGTTGACTAGATATTATTCACAAATCCCAGCTCTGTCGGATTTGTCCAAATCCTCGCACTATATCAACAGAAATCTCTCTGACATTTGCTGTGAAGTTATGAGCTGTGAGACATTTTGAAGATACTGAATTCAATACAAAAAGTATGATTTATTTGCCTGTCCCATCAAGAGACAAGAGTCTTTCATTACCTTACGTACCCAGGAGCGGAACAATTAAATTCTTATTTCCTGCAACTTAATAGCCCCATTAATGCAGTAAGTCACAAGATCTACAATTATCAATAACATGATGAATTAATAATCAGTAAAACTGTAACCATACCAATAATTGTGCAAAACCACAGTACATACTGCGACCAGAACAAAGTCCATCGTGGATTGTTGCTGAGATAAGGTTATGGTTAGTGTCGTGCAGTGTTCAAGAGCCTGATAGTTGTTGGGAAGAAGCTGTTCCTGAACCTGGAGGTCACGGTTTTCAGGCTCCTGAACCTTCTTCCCCGATGGTAGCAGTGAGATGAGAGGGTGGTGTGGGTCAGGCAGCATCTGTGGAGAACATGGATAAGTGGCGTTTCACAAAGTGCTGGAGTAACTCAGCGGGTCAGGCAGCATCTGTGGAGAACATGGATAGGTGGCGTTTCACAAAGTGCTGGAGGAACTCAGCGGGTCAGGCAGCATCTGTGGAGAACATGGATAGGTGACGTTTTGGGTTGAGACCTTCAGACTGATTGGTGTGGGGGGGTGGGGGTGACGGGAGAAAGCTGGGAAAGAGGGGAGGGGAGAAAGCATGACTGGCAATAGATGGACACAGGAGAGGATGGAGGGGTGGAGAGGGTTGATAGGTAGATTGTTGGACATAGGCTAGGGATAAAAAGGCAGAAGGAGTCAGGGAAAATGTTGAAGAAATGCGAATTGTGAAGCTAGAGGAGGGAATGTTGGTGGTCGGGGGAAGGAAGAAATAGGTGCGAGTCCAGGTGGGGCATGGGGGAAGGGGGTGAAGAAGGAAGAGGTGGAAGGTTTGGTAGATACATAAAATTGGAGAAGTCAATGTTCATACCGCTGGGGTGTAAACTACCCAAGCAAAATATGAGGCGCTGTTCCTCCAGTTTACGCGTGGCTGCACTCTTACAATGGAGGAGGCCCAGGACAGAAAGGTCAGCATGGGAATGTGAGGGGGAGTTAAAATTGACCCCGTATCACGTCCTGTCAATTTAGCATTCCTTGTTCATTGGCATGTGTGACAATAGACAATAGACAATAGGTGCAGGAGTAGGCCATTTGGCCCTTCGAGCCAGCACCGCCATTCAATGTGATCATGGTTGATCATCCCCAATCAGTACCCCGTTCCTGCCTTCTCCCCATATCCCCTGACTCCGCTATTTTTAGAGCCCTATCTAGCTCTCTCTTGAAAGCATCCAGAGAACCGGCCTCCACCGCCCTCTGAGGTAAAGAATTCCACAGACTCACCACTCTCTGTGAGAAAAAGTGTTTCCTTGACTCCGTTCTAAATGGCTTATTCCTTATTCTTAAACCGTGGCCCTAGTTCTGGACTCCCCAACATCAGGAACATGTTTCCTGCCTCTAGTGTGTCCAAACCCTTAACAATCTTATATATTTGCACAAAAGTCCGCGAGCATTGCCACTTTCATTTCACTGCACATCTCGTATGTGTATGTGACAAATAAACTTGACTTGACTTGACTTGACTTGTTTCAATGTGAAGGCAAGGATCTCAGTCCCTCTGTGGCAACACTAGTCGCAGATAGATGATGGAAATATCTGTACGCCAACCCCCACAAATATCCCACTGCAGCATGTGGCAAATTAAAATGACAGCCAGCATTTAACTGAAGCTACTCGCAATCCAAACCATTTGTCACCTGTTATGGAGTACATTATGGGAACTGGCAACATGATTGAAAAGAATGAGATTTTTTTTTAAATTGCCCTTCAATATAAATTGTCGGTATCGACTGTGGGGAATGTACAATAACAGTTGCACGTTTTATTAGAAAGCAAAACACAATCAACTACTTGGAATCATTGAGTCTAAATGTTAGTACGTACTGTAGGAAGGGACTGCAGATGCTGGTTTCAACTAAAGATAGACAAAAAAACTCAGCCTAACTCGACGGGCCAGGCAGCATTTCTGGAGAGAAGGATTTGGGGAAAACTCCCATGGAAACATAGAAACATAGGAAACAGGTGCAGGAGTAGGCCACTCGGCCCTTCCAGCCAGCACCATCATGGCTGGAATATATTCATGGCTGATCGGAGACGAGGAAACACTTTTACTCACGTTTTGACACGCTAGAGGCAGGAAACATGTTCCCAATGTTGGGGGAGTCCAGAACCAGGGGCCACAGTTTAAGAATAAGGGGTAGACCATTTAGAACGGAGATGAGGAAAAACTTTTTCACAGAGAGTGGTGAGTCTGTGGAATTCTCTGCCTCAGAGGGCGGTGGAGGCAGGTCCTCTGGATACTTTCAAGAGAGAGCTGGATAGGGCTCTTAAAGATAGCGGAGTCAGGGGATATGGGGAGAAGGCAGGAACGGGGTACTGATTGGGGATGATCAGCCATGATCACATTGAATGGCAGTGCTGGCTCGAAGGGTCAAATGGCCTACTCCTGCACCTATTGTCTATAAATGAAAGATATGCAAAAATGTCGAGTCTGAGTTTAGATGTGATCTAGAGTTGGAGTGCAGGAGGAATCACAGAGGGGGGACAAGGAGAAGGGTGTTGTTGAACTATCGTCGGAGAGAGGAGAAGAACTTCCCCAACGTAGACGTACACTGAGGAGATTTCACAGTGGAACAGACAAAATGTGTAGAAGGAACTGCAGATGCTGATTTACACCGAAGATAGACACAAAATGCTGGAGTAACTTTGCAGGACAGGCAGCATCTTCGCTGCTCTCGCTCTGTGATTCCTCCTGATAGACAATAGACAATAGGCAATAGGTGCAGGAGTAGGCCATTCTGCCCTTCGAGCCAACACCGCCATTCAATGTACCCCGTTCCTGCCTTCTCCCCATATCCCCTGACTCTACTATCTTTAAGAGCCCTATCTAGCTCTCTCTTGAAAGTATCCAGATAATTGGCCTTCTGAGGCAGAGAATTCCACAGACTCACCACTCTCTGTGAAAACGTTTTTCCTCATCTCCGTTCTAAATGGTCTACCCCTTATTCTTAAACTGTGGCCCCTGGTTTTGGACTCCCCCAACATTGGGAACATGTTTCCTGCCTCTAGCGTGTCAAAACCCTTAATAATTTTATATGTTTCAATAAGATGCCCTCTCATCCTAAATTCCAGAGTGTACAAGCCCAGCCGCTCCATTCTCTCAGCATATGACAGTCCCGCCATCCCGGGAATTAACCTTGTAAACCTACGCTGCACTCCCTCAATAGCAAGAATGTCCTTCCTCAAATTAGGGGACCAAAACTGCACACAATACTCCAGGTATGGTCTCACTAGGGCTCTGTACAATTGCAGAAGGACCTCTTTGCTCCTATACTCAACTCCTCTTGTTATAAAGGTCAACATGCCATTTGTTTTCTTCACTGCCTGCTGTACCTGCATGCTTACTTTCATAGACAGATGTACAAGGACCCCCAGATCCCATTGTACTTCCTCGTTTCCCAACTGGACGCCATTTAGATAGTAATCTCCGACTCTACGACCACATTTTGACCCAGACTCGACTTTTATGCATTGCTTTCATTCATTTGTTCTGGATCTCTCTGCATCACCATCTAAATATTACACAGGTCTTACACAGAACTGATGAGTTTCAAGATATTTTATTGCAATGAAAATTCTTCCTACGATGTGCTGATTAAATGCTCTTCCCATCAGGAGTATGGACTTCAGTTCAGTTTATTATTGTTGCCATGTGAAACGAGGTACAGTGGAAAGCTTTTTTGTTGCAGGCTATCCAGTCAAGGAAAAGACTAAAAGTTCTGAAGAAGGGTCTCTACACGAAATGTCACCCATTTCCTCTCCCCAGAGATGCTGCCTGACCTGCTGAGTTACTCCAGCACTCTGTGTCCATCAATGAATAGACTATACATGATTACAAACAAGCTAAGTATAAAAGTCACTGATAATGTCAGGATTATCAGTGGTTGGAATGCTCTAGTTGGGCCGAAGGGCCTGTTTCCAGGCCTGTATGACTGTGACTATAAAATTAATCTTTTCTTATCCAGGCAGCATTGATTAAATCTTTCAGACACCCAGATATCAATGAATAAAATAACAAAATATCAGGTGATAGGTGATAGGAGCAGAATTCGGCCATTCGGCCCATCAAGTCTACTCCGCCATTCAATCATGGCTGATCTATCTCTCCCCTCTCAACCCCATTCTCCTGCCTTCTCCCCATAACCCCTGACACCCGTACTAATCAAGAATCTGTCAATCTACGGTTTATAAATACCCACTGACTTTAGTTTAGTTTAGTTTAGAGATACAGCACGGAAACAGGCCCTTCGGCCCACCGGGTCCGCGCCGACCAGTGCTCCCCGCACACTAACACTGTCCTACACACATTAGAGACAATTATTACATTTACCAAGCCAATTAACCTACAAACTTGTACGTCCTAGGATTGTGGGAGGAAACCGAAGATCTCGGAGGAAACCCACGCAGGTCATGGGGAGAACGTGCAAACTTCGTACAGACAGCATCTGTAATCGGGATTGAACCCGGGTCTCCAGCGCTGCATTCACAATAAGGCAGCATCTCTACCGCTGCGCCACCGTCACTTACCTCCACAGCCTTCTGTGGCAAAGAATTCCACAGATTCACCACCCTCTGACTAGAAATTCCTCCTCTTCCTTCCTAAAGGAGTGTCCTTTTATTTTGAGGCTGTGACCTCTAGTCCTAGACTCTCCCACTAGTGGAAACATCCACTGTATCCAGGCCTTTCACTATTCTGTACATTTCAATGAGGTCCCCCCCCCTCATTCTTCTAAACTCCAGCGAGTACAGGTCCAGTGCTGACAAACGCCCATCATAGGTTAACCCAATCAATCCTGGGATCATTCTTGTAAACCTCCTCTGGACCCTCTCCAAAGCCGGCACATCCTTCCTCAGATATGGAGCCCAAAATGATTATGGGTTCACGAATGACTTTCCATGTTTTAAGCAGTAAATATTTCTGTCCTGTTTATTCTCTTTCAAACGTAACAAGGCTGAGGAATTAAGGAAAAGTAATCTGCCGCAGCTGTGTTCTGCAATTAATTTTGCCCTTTTGAATCGTTAATATCCTGGTAAGGCGCATACGTGATTTTGCAAACAAAACTCAATTAACTTAAGTGAAGTTCAGCCAAGCTTATTTGACGGGGGCATTATGTGTCTCTGAGTTGCTTTTGACGGGAAATAATTAAGCATTGAACATCTTTCATAACAAAAAATGTTTTTTGATCATTCTTGTGTCAGCTCGGCCAACAAGAAAAACACTCCTTGGACAAGAGGAGACTATTGCAATGTTTAAGGCACATTTGGACTGGTATATGGAAAGAAGATAGACACAGAGTGCTGGAGTAACTCAGCGGGTCAGGCAGCATCTGTGGAGAACATGGATAGGTGACGTTTCACAGAGTGCTGGAGTAACTCAGCGGGACTGGCGAGAACATGGATAGGTGCATCTCTGGAGAGAAGGAATAGGTGGCATTTCGGGTCGAGACCCTTCTTCAGACTTACAGTCAGGGGAGAGGGAAACGAGAGATCTAGACCGTGATGTAGAGAGAGATATAGAACAAATGAATGAAAGATATGCAAAAAAGTAACAATGATAAAGGATTCAGGCCATTGTTAGCTGTGGGCTGGGTGAAAATGAGTTACAGACAATGAGACTCAACAAGATGACTGAAGCTGGCCCGACTTGGGTGGGGGAGGGATGGAGAGAGAGGGGATGCAAATGTTACTTGGTGAGAGAAATCAATGTTCATACCGCTGGGGTGTAAGCTGCCCAAGCGAAATATAAGCTGCTGTTCCTCCAATTTGAGTTTCGTCTCACTCTGACAATGGAGGAGGCCCTGGACAGAAAGGTCAGTGTGGGAATGGGAAGTGTTTGGGAGATCACTTAGGTCCAAGGCGGACTGAGCGGAGGTGTACAGTGTAACGATCGCCCAGTCTATGTTTGGTCTCGCCAATGTATAAGAGTCAAAGGTTCAAAGGTTGATTTATTGTCACATACACCTAGATGTAGTGAAATTCTTTTTGCCAATACAGCACATAAAAAAGAATACAAACATAACAATAATAAATAGCTTTAACATAAAACATCCCCCCACAATGGTTCCCATTATGGGGGAAGGCACAAAGTCCAGTCCCATCCCCAATGTCCACCCATAGTCGGGCCTATTGAGGCCTCCACAGTTGCCTCTACGGAGGCCCGATGTTCCAGGCCGTCCTCGCCGGGTGATGATGTTCCGGCGTCGGGAGAGTCCTCTCAGCGGCATGGGAACCCTGGAACGGCCGCCTCCCTACTCGAGACCGTGGCTTCCGGAACCGACAAGGCCGCGCCGAATGGAGCTCAACTGGCGATCTCGTCGAGAGATCCCAGGCTCCCGATGGAAAGTTCAGCGCCGCCGCCCGCAGCCGCTCCACAGACCCACAGCTCCGCAACGGACCCAGCTCACCGGAATTCCAGCTCAGCGACCCAGGCAAGTCCACACCTGGAACAGCGGATACAGTAGATGAGGTTGGAGGAGGTGCAAGTGAACCTCTGCCTCACCTTGAAAGGACTGTGGTGGTCCCTGGATGGAGTCGAGGAAGGAGGTAAAGGGACAGGCGTTGCATCTTATACGGTTGCAAGGGAAGTTTTATTTCACGTTAATTCCGCTTCTGCTGTCAGTGGCAATGTATTCCGTAGATTCACCACCCTCTGGCAAAAGAAATGCCTCCTCATCTCCGTTCTGAAGGAACGTCCTCAAATTCGGAGGCTGTGCCCCTCTGGTCCTAGACTCGCCCACGAGTGCAAAATCCTCTCCACATCCACTCTATCCGGGCCGTGAAGTCTGAAAGAGATTTGCAAAGCTAAGCATTATATTTCCTCTCATTGCCTCAACAATCTGAATGTGGATGTGGTACGCTGATAGCTCCAGGTAGACCATCACTCAGCACTAACATGCTAGTCGAGATGGCGATGCTTTTGGAGTTGCATCTTTGTATGTTGCACAGGGCCCTAGTGAGACCACACCTGGAGTACTGTGTGCAGTCTTGGTCCCCTAATTTGAGGAGGGACATTCTTGCTATTGAGGGAGTGCAGCGTAGGTTCACCAGGTTAATTCCCGGGATGGCGGGACTATCGTATGCCGAGCGAATGGAGCAGCTGGGCTTGTATACTCTGGAGTTTAGAAGGATGAGAGGAGATCTCATTGAAACATATAAGATTGTTAAGGGTTTGGACACGCTAGAGGCAGGAAACATGTTCCCGATGTTGGGGGAGTCCAGAACCAGGGGCCACAGTTTAAGAATAAGGAGTAAGCCATTTAGAACGGAGACGAGGAAACACTTTTTCTCACAGAGAGTGGTGAGTCTGTGGAATTCGCTGCCTCAGAGGGCGGTGGCGGCATTCTCTGGATGCGTTCACGAGAGAGCTAGATAGGGCTCTTAAAGATAGTGGAGTCAGGGGATATGGGGAGAAGGCAGGAACGGGGTACTGATTGGGGATGATCAGCCATGATCACATTGAATGGCGGTGCTGGCTCGAAGGGCCAAATGGCCTACTCCTGCATCTATTGTCTATTGTCTATTGTCTGTGTTGATGTTTCGGATGCTGATGCTGGCTGGTAGGGTATTCCAATCCCTTGCTATTTTAAATGAAAACGAGTTGGAAAGTGCTAATGAAGTGTCGTGCGGAATGAACTAATGTCCAGGTTGGTAGCTTCGGCTTGGCATGCCTATGTGGTGGGCTGGATCCCAGCACTGCCATTAAGTTCGACAAATCCCAATCAGTTGCTTTTCCAAAGGCTCATTGTGGTCCAAGCTTCCCTTGCACAACTTAATGCTTAATTACATGGTCTGCTTCCAGCAACGTGGCCGAGCGTTGATTTGGACTGGAATAGCCTCGACCACTAAACCTGCTGGCACAGCAAGCTGATACTGCAAGGTAGAGCATGTGGCCAGTGCCAGATCGCAGTGGCATCATTCCCCAGCTGCCCGCAAACTTTGCGTGCGTTTTCCACAGATGATTCTAGAGTTATGGAACAGCTGAGGTCCGCCTGAGGCCTGAGGTCCAAAGCCTTGAAGGAAATCAAAGTCAACGCCACAAGCTGACACTGCGGTCTTGTTTACACTAGAGCTCAAATCTCTCAACAAACAAGGACAGACTTTAATTTTCCGCCTTCATTACTCTCACTTTGTAAGCCTCGCATGATTGCAAACTGATCCACCGACATTTATTTGTCTCTATTAAAATAAAGCTTTAGAGTCAATAGACAATAGGTGCAGGAGTAGGCCATTTGGCCCTTCGAGCCAGCACCGCCATTCAATGTGATCATGGCTGATCATCCACAATCAGTATCCCCTTCCTGCCTTCTCTCCATATCCCCTGACTCCGCTAGTCCCACCTGCCTGCGTTTGGCCCATATCCCTCAAAACCTGTACTATCAATGAACCTATCTAATTGTTTTTTAAACGTTAGGACAGTCCCTGCCTCAACTACCTCCTCTGAGGTGTCAGAGTGGGTCAGGTTTTGGGGGGAGAGGACCGCTGGAGGCCCTGTTGCATCCTGGGGCTCAGTTAGACCAGGCAGTGCTGGAGGCCCTGCTGCAGCCTGGGACTCAGTTAGACCAGGCAGTGCTGGAGGCCCTACTGCAGCCTGGGGCTCAGCAGTTAGACCAGGCAGTGCTGGAGGCCCTGCTGCAGCCTGGGGCTCAGTTAGACCAAGCAGTGCTGGAGGCCCTACAGCAGCCTGGGACTCTATTAGACCAGGCAGTGCTGGAGGCCCTGCTGCAGCCTGGGACTCAGTTAGACCAGGCAGTGCTGGAGGCCCTGCTGCAGCCTGGGACTCCGTTAGATCGGGTGCTGCTCCAAGTGGGTGAGTGCGCAGATCGGACGCGGCCTGCAGTGGCACGGAGCGGTGGAGCCACGGTGGAGACCCGACAACATCGCCAGGCCAGGCCGAAACTCTGCAACTCCCACCCAGTGATGTCACCATGACAACCAGCCTTTATCACCAAGTTAAGACTTGAAGGGAACAAGATGGCTGACTTTACTGTAATTTATCTTGCAGTAAACATTATTCACATTATTCCCTTTATCCTGTATCTGTACACTGCGGACGGCTCAATTGTAATCATGTATTGTCTGACTGGTTAGCACGCAACAAAAGCTTTTCACTGTACCTCGTGACAACTTACCAAACTAAACTAAAACTCAAAAAGTGGTAACTCGTGTGTCCTGGCTCAGTGTGGTCCACTGTCTTACACTCTTATACTTAGTGTGACTGTGCCTAATGTCTGGTAGGATTATCACTGAACTGTATGGGAGTTTCACTGTACATCTGACTCCATACTAATAAAGAACCATTGGATAACCATTGGGTAACTTTTTCACACAGAGGGTGGTGGGTGTATGGAACGAGCTGCCGGAGGAGGTAGTTAAGATTTCAACCTTCACGTGGTCGACTAATGCAATCAACCCGCCGTGCACAAACAAATATGTTTAAGAAAGAACTGCAGATGCTGGAAAAATCGAAGGTGGACAAAAATGCTGGAGAAACTCAGCGGGTGAGGCAGCATCTATGGAGCGAAGGTCTGAAGAAGGGTCTCGCCCGGAAACGTCACCTATTTCCTTCGATCCATAGATGCTGCCTCACCCGCTGAGTTTCTCCAGCATTTTTGTTTACTTTTTGCACAAACAAATAGATCAAATAGAACAAGTCTTCCTCCAACTTTAGGCTGTGCACGCCATACGCAAGAATAAGAAGGCAGGGACTATCACAACATTTGGACAGGTACATGGATAAGACAGGTTTAGAGGGACATGGGCCAAACGCAGGCAGGTGGGACTAGTTCAGATGGGGCATGTTGGGCCGAAGGGCCTGTTTCCACGCTGTATTGACTATGACTCAATATGCAGGGAATGGAGGTATACGGATTAAATAAAGGCAGAGGATGACTTGGCATCAAGGACATTGTGGGCCGAAGGGCCTGTTCCTGTGCTGTACTGTTCTATGTTCAATGTTTGACATGTACACCTGCATGGGTGAAGTGTGATTGAAGGCAGTGTCGAGAGAGAAGTGCTGAAAGTTGGCTTTTGTTCCTTATGAGTTCTTCCTATCTCTGGGAGTCGGTGACAGAATGATCACACAACCTCCTGCCCTGTTCTTGCTCAAACGTCTGATATATTTTCACTAACGTGCGTCCTATTGTCTCGGCTCTTGTACAAAGGTTTAACTTCATCTTGCAGTGTCAGTCAATCCTGCCTCTAATTTCCTCCTATCAATGTGTGTATGCAATGTATATAGGAGTCTAGCAACCATTTCATCTGCCTTAATTAGCACTGCCTAAATATTTGACCAGAAATGCGACCAGTGTCAGCTCAGTTCGGTTCAATTTAGTTTATTGTCACGTGTACCGAGGTACAGTGAAAAGCTTCTGTTGCGTGCTAACCAGTCAGCAGTCAATACGTGATGATTACAATCGAGCCGTTCACAGTGAACAGATACATGATAAGGGAATAACGTTTAGTGCAAGGTTAAGCCAGCAAAGTCTGATCAAGCACAAAGTCTGAGGCAGCATATATGGAGCGAAGGAATAGGTGACGTTTCGGGTCGAGACCCTTTCTCAGACCCGAAACGTCACCTATTCCTTCCCTCCATAGATGCTGCCTCACCCGCTGAGTTTCTCCAGCATTATTGTCTACCTTCGATTTTTACAGCATTAGCAGTTCTTTCTTAAACAAAGGATAGTCCGAGGGTCACCAACGAGGTAGATAGTAGTTCAGCACTGCTCTCTGGTTGTGGTAGGATGGTTCAGTTGCCTGATAACAGCTGGGAAGAAACTGTCCCTGAATCTGGAGGTGTGCGTTTTCACACTTCTGTACCTCTTGCCCGATGGGAGAGGGGAGAAGATTAAAACTCTGAAGAAGGGCCTCAACCATTCATAGAGAATTGTCACCCGTTTCTTCTCTCTAGAGATGCTGCCTGTCCCGCAGAGTTACTCCAGCACTTTGCGTTCATCTTCATGTTCACAAGTTCATAAGTGATAGGAGCAGAATTAGGCCATTCGGTCCATCAAGTCTACTCCGCCATTCAATCATGGCTGATCTATCTCTCCCTCTCAACCCCATTCTCCTGCCTTCTCCCCATAACACCTGACACCCGTACTGATCAAAAATCTACCTATCTCTGCCTTAAAAATATCCACTGACTTGGCCTCCACATCCTTCTGTGGCAATGAAATCCATAGATTCACCACCCACTGACTGAAGAAAGTTAGGCTGCATTTAGAGTATTGTGTGCAGTTTTTAGTATAGTTATTATATGTCACAGGTAGATAAGGTGGTCAAAAATGTTTTTGGCACATTGGCCTTCATCAGTCAGAGTATTGAGTATCGAAGTTGTGAGGTCATGTTGCAGTTGTATAAGACGTTGGTAAGGCCGCATTTATTGTGTTCAGTTCTGGGCACCATGTTATGGGAAAGATGTTGTCCAGCTGGAAAGGGTGTGCAGAGAAGATTTATGAGGATGTTGCCAGGAATAGAGGGTGTGAGCGACAGGGAGAGCAGGCTGGGATTCTATTGCTTGGAGTGCAGGAGGATGAGGGGTGATCTTATAGAGGTATACAAAGTCGTGAGAGCAGTAGATTGGGCAAACGCACAAAGTCTCTTGCCCAGAGTTTATTTTGGGAACATGCGGCATACGTAAAAAAATACACTTTTTGTCAATATTTTTTAAGTTGATTAAGGGAAATACTTTGTCAAATCGAAGGAAACGTTACTGTATACGCAAGCGAATGGTGAGTAAGGTGGGTCTAAAATTGTAGCGCTATCGTGTACTGTTTTGGCTGAATTTTGGGCATATATATATACATACAAGATGAGAGTTTTAGTAATATTCTACACAAAGTGGGACCCGATGGGTCCCAGCATCACACGGGAGGGCTGGTCCCCCAACACAATATTCCACCTCTCCACCAATTCCAATATTGGTGGCCAGTGGGGGGGGGGGGGGGGGCTTTCTGGAGCGCTAGTATCGGTGTTGTGGGCTGAACGGACTGGTTTCCAGAGGGCTAGTATAGACATTGTGGGCCGAATGGATTCTTGGGCTGGCAGCTCAGTCACTCAAGCCTGTTGTGCTGGCAGCTCACTCACTCATGGCTGGTGGGCTGGCAGTTGACTCGCGGCTATTCCTTGAAATTCCATTTCAAGCAGGGTGCAAGGCCACCAAGTTCAAGTGCAATTTCTTACCACTTCAAGCAGGGTGCAAGGCCACCAAATTCAAGTGCAGTTTCATACCATTTCAAGCAGGGTGCAAGGCCACTAAAGACAGCGAGTCGTGACCTCTCCCTCCTCCATCGTGCAGAGACTGAGCCATGCCCACACTTCTGGGTTTTATAGTCCCTCTCCCCTCCCACCAGAAGGGGCGTGGCCTTCATGTCGTGATTGACAGGAGAGAGAATGTTAACATTTTTTAAACACTAATAACTGTTATTTTTCATCGATGGGAAAAATCCTCGGCACCTGATGAGCGGAGGGGGATTCTGAGTAAGATGGCTAAAAATCACAGCCGTACATGGTAGCGTTTTTTCTAAAATCAATATAAAGCACTAACAGGAAGTGGTCAAGTTTAGACTTTTAATTATATAGAAGGCAAGGCAACTGTAATTAGGCAAGGCAACTTTAATTAGGCAAGGCAACTTTAATTAGGCAACACAGCTTTAGCATTTCCAAACCAAAGGCAACACAGCTTTAGCATTTCCAAACCAAAGGCAACACAGCTTTAGCATTTCCAAACTATATTTTCAAACCACATTAAGTGCACTGACAGGTCAGTAAAACCATTCACAGTTTAGTAGACATGTGTTCATTGTTATTCACAGCTCAGACTGAGAGACGTGACCCTCTCGTTCCTCCATCTTGCAGAGACTGACTGAGGCACTCAACACTTCCGGGTTTTATAGTCCCTCCGGAAGGGGCGTGGCCTTCAGGAGAGAGAATCTCAACATTTTTTAAACACTAATAACTCTTTTATTTTTCATCGATGGGAAACATCCTCTTGTCCTGCGCAGCGGAGGGGGACTGAGTAAGATGGCCAAAAATCACAGCCGTAAGTGGCAGCATTTATTCTAAAATCATGAAACAGATAAACAGGAACTGGTCAATATCTGACTTTTAGTAATATAGACTAGACTAAGTGGGACCCGTTGGGTCCCAGCATCACACAGGAGGGCTGGTCATCCAACGCAATATTCCACCTCTCCACCAATTCTAATATTGGTGGCCAGTAGGGGGGGGGGGCTTTCTGGAGCACTAGTATGGGTGTTGTGGGCTGAAGGGACTGGTTTCCAAAGGGCTAGTATGCAAATTGTGCGCCAAATGTATTCTTGGGCTGACGTCTCAGTCAATCAAGCCTGTTGTGCTGGCAATTCACTCACTCACGGCTGGTGGGCTGGTAGTTGACTCACAGCTAATCCTTGAAATTCTATTTCAAGCAGGGTATAAGGCCACCAAATTCAAGTGCAGTTTCTTACCACTTCTAGCAGGGTGCAAGGCCACCAAATTCGAGTACAATTTCATACCATTTGAAGTAGGGTGCAAAGCCACTAAAGACAGCGAGACGTGACATCTCCCTCCTCCATCTTGCAGAGACTGAGCCACACCCACATTTCCGGAGATTCTCAACATTTTTAAAAAAACTAATAACACATTTATTTTTCATTGATGGGAAGAATTCTCTGCATCTGCTCAACGGATGGGGACTGAGTAAGATGGCCAAAAATCACAGCCGTAAGTGGTAGCGTTTTATCTAAAATCAATATACAGTGCAAACAGGAAGTAAGTGCATTTACAGTAGTGCCTTTTAACTTCAAGCCAAAGTACCCAAGCCACCATTTGCAGTAAGTAGTGCCTTATAACTTCATGCTACAATTTGCAGTAAGTGGTGCCTTTCACCTTCAAGCCAATGCACCCACACCACCATTTGCAGTAAGTAATGCCTTTTAACTTCAAGCCATTGCATCCAAGCCACCATTTGCAGTAAGTAGTGCCTTTCAACTTCAAACCACACCCAAGCCACATCCAAGCCACCATTAGCAGTAAGAGGTGCCTTTCAGCTTCAAGTCAAAGCTCTCAAGCCACCATTTGCAGTAAGTAGTGCCTTTCAACTTCATGCCAAAGCAACCAAGCCACCATTTGCAGTAAGCAATGCCTTTCAACTTCATGCTACCATTAGCAGTAAATAGCGCCTTCCAACTTCAAGCCAAAGCACCCAAGCCACCATTTGCAGTAAGTAGTGCCTTTTCTACTTCAAGCAAAAGCTCCCAAGCTACCATTTGCAGTAAGTAGTGCCTTTCAACTTCAAGCCAAAGCAACCAAGCCATCATTCGCAGTAATAGTGCCTTTCAACTTCAAGCCAAAGCAACCAAGCCACCATTCGCAGTAATAGTGCCTTTCAACTTCAAGCCAAAGCTCTCAAACCTCCATTTGCAGTAAGTAATGCCTTTCAACTTCAAGTCAAACCTCCCAAGCCACCATTTGAAGTAAGTAGTGCCTTTCAACTTCAAAGCTCCCAAGCCACCATTTGCAGTAAGTGGCGTCTTTCAACTTCAAGCCACACCCAAGCAACACCCAAGCCACCATTTGCAGTAATAGTGCCTTTCAACTTCAAACCAAAGCTCCCAAGCCACCATTTGCAGTAAGCAGTGCCTTTCAACTTCAAGCCAAAGCAACCAAGCCACCATTTGCAGTAATAGTGCCTTTCAACTTCAAACCGAAGCTCCCAAGCCACCATTTGCAGTAAGTAGTGCCTTTCTACTTCATGCCACCATTTGCAGTAAGTGGTGTCTTTCAACTTCAAGCCACACCCAAGCAACCATTTGCAGTAAGTAGTGCCTTTCAACTTCAAGCCACACCCAAGCCACACCCAAGCCATCATTTGCAGGAAGTAGTGCCTTTCAACTTCAAAGCTCCCAAGCCACCGTTTGCAGTAAGTAATGCCTTTCAACTTCAAGCCACCATTTGCAGTAAGTAGTGCCTTTCAATTTCAAGACACACCCAAGCCAAGCCAACCAGGGGGGGGGGGGGCTTTCTGGAGTGCTAGTATGAACCATTTTAGAACCAATAGACATTTTTTTGCAAGCTTTAGAACCAATAGACATTTTTTGCTAGCTTTAGAACCAATAGTCATTTTTTTTGCAAGCTTTAGAACCAATAGTCATTTTTTTGCAAGCTTTAGAACCAATAGTCATTTTTTTGCAAGCTTTAGAACCAATAGACATTTTTGCAAGCTTTAGAACCAATAGACATTTTTTTGCAAGCATTTTAGAACCAATAGACATATTTTTGCAAGCTTTAGAACCAATAGTCATTTTTTTTGCAAGCTTTAGAACCAATAGAGACACTTTTTGTAAGCTTTAGAACCAATAGACACTTTTTGCAAGCTTTAGAACCAATAGACATGTTTTGCAAGCTTTAGAACCAATAGCCATTTTTTTGCAAGCTTTACAACCAATAGACTTTTTTTGCAAGCTTTAGAACCAATAGACATTTTTTGCAAGCTTTAGAACCAATAGACATTTTTTTGCAAGCTTTAGAACCAATAGACATTTTTTTTGCAAGCTTTAGAACCAATAGACATTTTTTTGCAAGCTTTAGAACCAATAGACATTTTTTGCAAGCTTTAGAACCAATAGACTTTTTTTTGCAAGCTTTAGAACCAATAGACATTTTTTTGCAAGCTTTAGAACCAATAGACACTTTTTTCAAGCTTTAGAACCAATAGACATTTTTTGCAAGCTTTAGAACCAATAGCCATTTTTTTTGTAAGCTTTAGAACCAATAGACATTTTTTTGCAAGTTTTAGAACCAATAGACATTTTTTTAAAGCTTTAGAACCAATAGACATTTTTTGAAAGCTTTAGAACCAATAGACATTTTTTGAAAGCTTTAGAACCAATAGACATTTTTTTGCAAGCTTTAGAACCAATAGACACTTTTTTTTGCAAGCTTTAGAACCAATAGACATTTTCTGCAAGCATTTTAGAACCACTAAGGGCACTTACATTTGAGTAGACATGTGTTCAGTGTTATTCACAGCTCAGCGAAACGTGACCCTCTGCCTTCCTCCATCTTGAAGAGACTGTGTGGCACACCACTTCCTGGTTTTATAGTCCCTCCCCCCTGCCGCCAGCGGGGGCAGCAGAGAGAATGGGGAATTTTGTAAAAACATTAATATCTCTGTCATTTTTAATCGACGGGAAAAATCCTCGGCGCACATGCGGCGGAGGGGGGCTCTGAGCAAGGGGGCCCAAAATGACGGCCGTAGGTGGCGGCGTTCTCTCGGAAATTGCAGCACAAATGGCCAAAACCGGTCAAGAACAGACTTTTAGTAATATAGATATACATACAAGATGAGATTTTTACTAATATATAGATAGATTAACATTCACAAGGAATGGAGAGATATGGATCATGTGCAAACAGAGGAAGTTCATTTTTCTTGGCATCGTGTTCGGCATGGACTTGTGTGCTGTAGCTTTCTAGGTTATATTTTAAAAAATGTCTTTAAAGACAAGTTTTTAAAGAGGCGATTGAAAGGTCTGTGTGTTTTTTTCCCAATATTCTAATCTTCGCTTCCTTCAATCATTCTTAAAAGCTATTCCTTTAATTACGGGATAATTAATTGAGGTAATGTTTAGATTAGAGATACACCATGGAAACAGACCTTTCGTCCCACCGAGTCCACGCTGACCAGCGATCACCCGTTCACACTAGTTCTACGTTATCCCAATTTCACGCCCGCTCCCTGCACAAGAGGGGCAATTTGCAGAAGCCAATTAACCTACAAACCCGCACGTCTTTGGATGTGAGATGAAACCGGAGCACTGAAAGGAAATCCATGTCGTCACAGGGAGAACGTGCAAACTCCACACACACACACACACGCACGCACGCACCACACACACACACACACACACACACACACACACACACACACACACACACACACACACACACACACAAACACACACAAACACACACACACACACACAGATCAGGATTGAACCCAGGTCTCTGGGTAAGTAAGTAAGTTTATTGGCCAAGTATTCACATACAAGGAATTTGCCTTGGTGCTCCACCCACAAGTAACAACATGACATACAGTGACAGTTACGAATGACTTAGAAAACACTAAACTCCGAGGGTCAGGCAGCATCTGTGGAGAACATGGATAGGTTACGTTTCACAGAGTGCTGGAGTAACTCAGCGGGTCAGGCAGCACCTGTGGAGAACATGACTAGGTGACGTTTCACAGAGTGCCGGAGTAACTCAGCGGGTCAGGCAGCATCTGTGGAGAACATGGATTGGTGACGTTTCACAGAGTGCTGGAGTAACTCAGCGGGTCAGGCAGCATCTGTGGAGAACATGGATAGGTGACGTTTCACAGAGTGCTGGAGTATGTGGAGAACATGGATAGGTTACGTTTCACAGAGTGCTGGAGTAACTCAGCGGGTCAGGCAGCATCTGTGGAGAACATGGATAGGTGATCTTTCACAGAGTGCTGGAGTAACTCAGCGGGTCAGGCAGCATCTGTGGAGAACATGGATAGGTGACGTTTCACAGAGTGCTGGAGTAACTCAGCGGGTCAGGCAGCATCTCTGTAGAGAAGGAATGGGTGACATTTCAGGTGAAGAAGGGTCTCGATCAGATACGTCACACATCACTTCCCTCCAGAGTTGCTGCCTGACCCGCTGAGTTACTCCAGCATTTTTTCCTCTATCTTTGGTGTCAACCAGCATCTGCAGTTCCTTCCTATTCATTTTGTAACATCAAGATTGGATTATTTATTGACTCCAGACAAATGTCCCTGCCCTCGAGGGCTAATATTTTTGTCTCAGAAGCAATTTTATTGTGTCATCTGTTCCTACAGAAGTGATTACGGCTATTAAATTATGTGTGTCAGTGTGCCACGGCACCAGACCATGCTAACCCTCGGGCTCTGACTGATTTCTTGCTGAACTAAACATCTGGGGCAACAGCTGGATATGGATGTATTGCAGCATACGTCTGTCTAATTAGCCAGCTATGATTTGTGACAACCATGTCGTATTGCTTTGTAGCAGTGCTTTAGACTGGAACAGAATGAATTATAATCCATTGTCACGTGACAAGTCGCAGTGATATCATTTGTTTTGCATGCCTTGGGTATCCCTTCTTCAGACTTAATGTTTAGTTTAGAGATACAGTTTCAGTTCAGTTTATTGTCACGTGAACCGAGGTGCAGTGAAAAGCTTTTCTTGTGTGCTAACCAGTCAGCGGAAAGACAATACATGATTACAATCGAGCCGTTCACAGTGTACAGATACATGATAATAAGGGAATAACGTTTAGTGCAAGGGAAAGCCAGCAAAGTCGTATCAAGAATAGTCCAAGGGTCACCAATGAGGTAGATAGTAGTTCAGCACTGCTCTCTGGTTGTGATAGGATGGTTCAGTTGCCTGATAACAGCTGGGAAGAAACTGTCCCTGAATCTGGAGGTGTGCGTTTTCACACTTCTGTACCTCTTGCCCGATGGGAGAGGGGAGAAGAGGGAGTGGCCAGGGTGTGACTGGTCCTTGATGATGCTGCTGGCCTTGCCGAGGCAGCGTGAGGTGTAGATGGAGTCAATGGAAGGGAGGTTGGTTTGTGTGATGGTCTGGGCTGTGTCCACAATTCTCTGCAATTTCTTGCGGTCTTGGATGGAGCTGTTCCCAAACCGTGCTGTGATGCATCCCCATAAAATGCTTTCTACGACGCATCTGTAGAAAGGTCCCATGGCAATACTTTACTCAAGAGCTAGAGAGTTGTCTTTGGTACCCTGAAAAATATTTCATCAAATATTTACAGTGTACAGATACATGATAATAATGGAATAACATTTAGTGCAAGGTAAAGCCAGCAAAGTCCGATCAAGGATAGTCCGAGGGTCACCAATGAGGTAGATAGTAGTTCACCAGGGCTCTCTGGCTGTGATAGTGACGTTTTGGCTCGATTACTCTTTAAATATTTTCCCCTTCACCTTAAACCTATGTCGTCTGGTCCTCGATTCACCTACTCTGGGTAAAAGACTGAATGATTTATCCCAGTCTATTCCCCATAATTTTTTTAAAGATCACACCTCATCCTCCTGCACTCCTAAGAATGGAGTCCCAGCTTACTCACCTCTCCCTATAGCTCAGGCCCTCAGGTCCTGACAACATCCATCGTAAATCATTTATGTACCTTTTCCAGCTTGACGACATCTTTCCTCTGACATGGTGCCCAGGACTGAACACAATACTAAATGTGACCTCACCGTGCTAGCCTACAAACCTGTACGTCTTTACAACGTGGGAGGAGACCGGAGCACCTGGAAAAAATCCGCGCAGTTCACGGGGAGAAAGTACAAACTCCATACAGACAGCACCCGTAGTTAGGATGGAACCCGGGTCTCTGGCGCTGTGAGGCAGCAACTCTACCGCTGCGCCACCGCGCCACCTTTGGTGCCATTTAGTCTTTGATGTTTCCACACTGGGGATACCATCACAATAGACAATAGGTGCAGGAGTAGGCCGTTCGGCCCTTCGAGCCAGCACCGCCTTTCAATGTGATTATGGCTGATCATCCACAATCAGTACCCCATTCCTGCCTTCTCCCCATATCCCCTGACTCCACTATCTTTAAGAGCTCTCTCTAACGCTCTCTTGGAAGCACGAGAGAACCGGTCTCCACCGTCCTCTGAGGCAGAGAATTCCACAGACTCACAACTCTCAGTGTGAAAAAGTGTTTCCTCATCTCCGTTCTAACTGGCTTACTCCTTATTCTTAAACTGTGGCCCCTGGTTCTGGACTCCCCCAACATCGGGAACATGTTTCCTGCCTCTAGCGTGTCCAAACCCTTAATAATCCCATCCCGGGATTGTACCTTGTAAACCTACGCTGCACTCCCTCAATAGCAAGAATGTCCTTCCTCAAATTTGGAGACCAAAACTGCACACAATACTCCAGGTGTGGTCTCACTAGGGCCCTGTACAACTGCAGAAGGACTTCTTTGCTCCTTTACTCCACTCCTCTTGTTATGAAGGCCAACTTTCACTTTCTTCACTGCCTGCTGTACCTGCATGCTTACTTTCAGTAAAGCTTCTGTGTCACTAGGATATATGGAAATATGAATACATTATATTGAAACAGATACTGAAACTTGAATTGACCAACACCTAGTTTTAATGATGATCAAATCTACACTCTCCTCCTCTGAGCAGCACAATGCTGAGATCAGTAAAGAGATGGGTTGGTGGCACAGTAGCTCAATTAGTGGAGCTTCTAACTTCCATTGACTCCATCTACACCTCACGCTGCCTCGGCAAGGCCAGCAGCATCATCAAGGACCAGTCGCACACTGGTCACTCCCTCTTCTCCCCTCTCCCATCAGGCATGAGGTACAGAAGTGTGAAAACGCACACCTCCAGATTCAGGAACAGTTTCTTCCCAGCTGTTATCAGGCAACTGAACATAGAAACATAGAAACATAGAAATTAGGTGCAGGGGTAGGCCATTCGGCCCTTCGAGCCTGCACCGCCATTCAATATGATCATGGCTGATCATCCAACTCAGTATCCCGTACCTGCCTTCTCTCCATACCCTCTGATCCCCTTAGCCACAAGGGCCACATCTAACTCCCTCTTAAATATAGCCAATGAACTGGCCTCGACTACCTTCTGTGGCAGGGAGTTCCAGAGATTCACTACTCTCTGTGTGAAAAAAGTTCTTCTCATCTCGGTTTTAAAGGATTTCCCCCTTATCCTTAAGCTGTGACCCCTTGTCCTGGACTTCCCCAACATCGGGAGCAATCTTCCTGCATCTAGCCTGTCCAACCCCTTAAGAATTTTGTAAGTTTCTATAAGATCCCCTCTCAATCTCCTAAATTCTAGAGAGTATAAACCAAGTCTATCCAGTCTTTCTTCATAAGACAGTCCTGACATCCCAGGAATCAGTCTGGTGAACCTTCTCTGCACTCCCTCTATGGCAATAATGTCCTTCCTCAGATTTGGAGACCAAAACTGTACGCAATACTCCAGGTGTGGTCTCACCAAGACCCTGTACAACTGCAGTAGAACCTCACTGTTCCTATACTCAAATCCTTTTGCTATGAAAGCTAACATACCATTCGCTTTCTTCACTGCCTGCTGCACCTGCATGCCCACTTTCAATGACTGGTGTACCATGACACCCAGGTCTCGCTGCATCTCCCCTTTTCCTAGTCGGCCACCATTTAGATAATAGTCTGCTTTCATGTTTTTGCCACCAAAATGGATAACCTCACATTTATCCACATTATACTGCATCTGCCAAACATTTGCCCACTCACCCAGCCTATCCAAGTCACCTTGCAGTCTCCTAGCATCCTCCTCACATCTAACACTGCCCCCCAGCTTCGTGTCATCCGCAAACTTGGAGATATTGCCTTCAATTCCCTCATCCAGATCATTAATATATATTGTAAATAGCTGGGGTCCCAGCACTGAGCCTTGCGGTACCCCACTAGTCACTGCCTGCCATTGTGAAAAGGACCCGTTTACTCCTACTCTTTGCTTCCTGTTTGCCAGCCAGTTCTCTATCCACATCAATACTGAACCCCCAATGCCGTGTGCTTTAAGTTTGTAAACTAATCTCTTATGTGGGACCTTGTCGAAAGCCTTCTGGAAGTCCAGATACACCACATCCACTGGTTCTCCCCTATCCACGCTACTAGTTACATCCTCGAAAAATTCTATAAGATTCGTCAGACATGATTTACCTTTTGTAAATCCATGCTGACTTTGTCCAATGATTTCACCACTTTCCAAATGTGCTGCTATCCCATCTTTAATAACTGACTCTAGCAGTTTCCCCACTACCGATGTTAGACTAACTGGTCTGTAATTCCCCGTTTTCTCTCTCCCTCCCTTCTTAAAAAGTGGGGTTACGTTTGCTACCCGCCAATCCTCAGGAACTACTCCAGAATCTAAAGAGTTTTGAAAGATTATTACTAATGCATCCACTATTTCTGGAGCTACTTCCTTAAGTACTCTGGGATGCAGCCTATCTGGCCCTGGGGATTTATCGGCCTTTAATCCATTTAATTTACCAAACACCACTTCCCGGCTAACCTGGATTTCACTCAATTCCTCCAACTCCTTTGACCCGCGGTCCCCTGCTA
Source organism: Amblyraja radiata (assembly GCF_010909765.2). NCBI lineage: Eukaryota > Metazoa > Chordata > Chondrichthyes > Rajiformes > Rajidae > Amblyraja > Amblyraja radiata. The sequence goes on from NC_045958.1 coordinate 127,666,444, forward strand.
TTTCCGGCAGATTATTTATGTCTTCCTTAGTGAAGACAGAACCAAAGTAGTTATTCAATTGGTCCGCCATATCCTTGTTCCCCATGATCAACTCACCCGTTTCTGACTGCAAGGGACCTACATTTGTTTTAACTAATCTCTTTCTTTTCACATATCTATAAAAACTTTTGCAGTCAGTTTTTATGTTCCCTGCCAGTTTTCTTTCATAATCTATTTTTCCTTTCCTAATTAAGCCCTTTGTCCTCCTCTGCTGGTCTCTGAATTTCTCCCAGTCCTCCGGTATGCTGCTTTTTCTGGCTAATTTGTACGTATCATCCTTCGCTTTGATACTATCCCTGATTTCCCTTGTTATCCACGGATGCACTACCTTCCCTGGTTTATTCTTTTGCCAAACTGGGATGAACAATTTTTGTAGTTCATCCATGCAGTCTTTAAATGTCTTCCATTGCATATCCACCGTCAACCCTTTTAGAATTAATTGCCAGTCAATCTTGGCCAATTCACGTCTCATACCCTCAAAGTTACCTTTCTTTAAGTTCAGAACCATTGTTTCTGAATTAACAATGTCACTCTCCATCCTAATGAAGAACTCAACCATATTATGGTCACTCTTGCCCAAGAGGGCACGTACAACAAGACTGCTAACTAACCCTTCCTCATTACTCAATACCCAGTCTAAAATAGCCTGCTCTCTCGTTGGTTCCTCTACATGTTGATTTAGATAACTATCCCGCATACTTCCAAAAAATCCTCTTCCTCAGCACCCCTGCCAATTTGATTCACCCAATCTATATGTAGATTGAAGTCACCCATTATAACGGTTTTGCCTTTGTCGCACGCATTTCTAATTTCCTGTTTGATACCATCTCCAACTTCACTACTACTGTTAGGTGGCCTGTACACAACACCCACCAGCGTTTTCTGCCCCTTAGTGTTTCGCAGCTCTACCCATACCGATTCCACATCCTGCAAACTAATGTCCTTCCTTTCCATTGCGTTAATCTCCTCTCTAATCAGCAACGCTACCCCACCTCCTTTTCCTTTCTCTCTATCCCTCCTGAATATTGAATATCCCTGGATGTTCAGCTCCCAGCCTTGGTCACCCTGGAGCCATGTCTCCGTGATCCCAACTATATCATAGTCATTAATAGCTATCTGCAAATTCAACTCATCCACCTTATTACGAATGCTCCTTGCATTGAGACACAAAGCCTTCAGGCTTGTTTTTACAACACTCTTACCCCTTATACAATTTTGTTGAAAAGTGGCCCTTTTTGATTTTTGCCCTGGATTTTCCGGCCTGCCACTTTTACTTTTCACCTTGCTACCTATTGCTTCTACCCTCATTTTACACCCCTCTGTCTCTACGCTCACACATTTAAGAAACCCTTTCCCTTTAACTCCATCCTCCACTAGCCCATTCGACACCCCACCCCCCTTATTCAGTTTAAAACCACCCGTGTAGCAGTGGCAAACCTGCCTGCCAGAATGCTGGTCCCACACCTGTTAAGATGCAATCCGTCCCTTTTGTACAGTTCCCCCTTACCCCAAAACAGATCCCAGTGATCTAAGAATCTAAATCCCTGCCCCGTGCACCAGTTCCTCAGCCACACGTTCAGGTCCCGTATCTCCCTGTTCCTGCTCTCGCCAACACGAGGAACTGGAAGCAAACCGGAGATAACAACCCAGGAGGTCCTGCTTTTCAGCATTTTTCCAAGCTCTCTAAAGTCCTACCACAACCAGAGAGCAGTCCTGAACTACTATCTAAGTAATTGTAGACCCTCGGACTATCTTTAATCAAACTTTGCAGGCTTTATCATGCGCTAAACGTTATTCCCTTATCCTGTATCTGTACACTGTGGACCGCTCGATTGTAGTCATGTATTGTCTTTCCGTTGACTGGTTAGCGCGCAACAAAAGCTTTTCACTGTACCTCGGTACACGTGACAATAATTTGAACAAAACTAAACTTAACTAAACTATACAAAACTCAGCCAACCTAAACTAACCTAAACTAATCTAAACTAAACTAGACTAGACTAGACTAGACTATACTCAGTTAATCTAAACTAAACTAAACTAAACTAAACTAATCTAACTGTTTAGGTAATACAGGTTAGGTCAGTCTATCGAAGGGTCTCGACCCGAAACATCACCCATTCCCTCTCTCCAGAGATGCCGCCTATCCCGCTGAGTTACTCCAGCATTTTGTGTCTACCTTCGATTTAAACCAGCACCTGCACTTCTTTCCTGCACAGTTTAAGTGATACCCTTCATAAATACAATCAAGTCAAACTCGAGTCGAATAGGTTAAGCAAAGGGGAAGATACAGAGTGCAGAATATAGTTCTCAGCATTGTAGCGCATCAGCTGCAGAGAGTGGGATTTTCCGTTAAGCATGAACTTGCTGCAGCCAGCAAATTTCCAACGCGTTTAACTTCCTAAACTAACAGCAATGACATTCTCCCTTCCAGAATCGACTGCAGGATGCAAATGTTAGAACTGTGTTTTTTTTTATCATTAAATTAATGAGATTGATGGTGTTTGCATCCACTGACATCACTCACTTATAATGTACCTCACTAAATGCATCCAGCATTTATGCTTTCACATTATCTGCCCTTAATGTTCATCTCGCAGGCCGTATGTCGATGCCATATTTTAGGAGATGATATTGTCCCAATGCAATTAAGCTCATTTTTTATTTTTAATATGAAAGAGATTTGTAGATTTGACTGTGAACATCCAAAAGTGGAGACTGCCTGACTGCGATATGACAATCAAAACAAAGTAATAAGATTTAGACCCATTTGAAGGAGACAGTACTAATGGCACCAGACATTAAAGCTAATTAACCTATACCAATGATCATTACTGAGTGAGTCCATATCATAAAGTATTATTATCTTACATTTACAATTAAGCATGATAGATCCAGTCTATCAGACAGATTCTGCAACACCATTCTTTATGAAGTTAACTTCCTGAGGATGATAGAGGAAACAGATAAGCTGAAACTAAAAATTATGTCATAGGAACATAGAAACATAACAAATAGGTGCATGAGGAGGCCATTCGGCCCTTCGAGCAAGCACCGCCATTCATTGCGATCATGGCTGATCATCTCCAATCAATAACCCGTGCCTGCCTTCTCCCCATATCCCTTGACTCCACTAGCCCCTAGAGCTCTATCTAACTCTCTCTTAAATCCATCCAGTGATTTGGCCTCCACTGCCCTCTGTGGCAGGGAATTCCACAAATTCACAACTCTCTGGGTGAAAATGTTTTTTTCTCACCTCAGTCTTAAATGACCTCCCCTTTATTCTGAGACTGTGGCTCCTGGTTCTGGACTCACCCAACATTGGGAACATTTTTCCTGCATCTAACTTGTCCAGTCCTTTTATCTATAATACTAAAAGTCTGATCTTGACCGCTTTTGGCTCGCTGTGATGTGATTTCCGAGAGAACGCCGCCACCTACGGCCATCATTTTTGGCCACCTCACTCAGAGCCGCTCTTCGCCAAAGGATTTTTCCCATCGATGAAAAATCAGAGAGATATTAATGTTTTTTTTAAAATTGCCATTCTCTCTGCTGCACCTGCTGGTGGGAGGGGGGGAGGGACTATAAAACCCGGAAGTGGTGTGCCTCAATCAGTCTCTGCAAGATGGAGGAAGCCAGAGGGTCACATCTCTCTGAGCTCTGAATAACACTGAACACATGTCTACTCAACTGTGAATCCCCTTAATGTGGTTTGAAAATGAAAATATGGTTGGTTTGAAGTAAAAATGCGCTGCCTGCAAATGGTGATTTGGCTTGAAGTTTAAAGGCACTACTTACTGCAAATGGTGGGATTCTATGTGATCATGGCTGATCATCCCCAATCAGTACCCCGTTCCTGCCTTCCCCCCATATCACCGATGTAGAGCAGTTGACACCTGGAACAGCGGATACAGTAGATGAGGTTGGAGGAGGTGCAGGTGAACCTCTGCCTCACCTGGAAAGACTGCTTGGGTCCTTGGATGGAGTCAAGGGGGGAGGTAAAGCGACAAGTGTAGCATTTCCTGCAGTTGCAAGGGAAAGTACCAAGGGATGGGGCTGGTTTCGGTGGGAAGGGATGAATTGACCAGGGAGTTACGGAGGGAGCGGTCTTGGCGGAAAGCCGAAAGGGGAGGAGATGGGAAGATGTGGCCAGTGGTGAGATCACGTTGGAGGTGGCGAAAATGTCAAAGGATTATCTGTTGTATGTGACGGCTGGTAGTGTGGAAGGTGAGGACAAGGGGGACTCTGCCGTTGCTACGAGTGGGGGGATGGGGTGTGCGCGCAGAGTTACGGGATATAGAAGCGACCCTGGTAAGAGCCTCATCTATAGTTGAAAAGGGGAACCCTCGTTTCCTCATCCTGGGAGCAGATGCGGCGTAGACGGAGGAATTGGGAGTTGGGGATGGACTCCTTACAGGAAGCAGGGTGGGAAGTAGTGTAGTCCAGATAGCCATGGGGGTCAGTGGGTTTTTAGTGGATGTCGGTCAGTAGTTTGTTGCCTGTGATGGAGATAGTGAGGTCTAGAAATGGTAGGGAAGTGTTGGAAATGGTCCAGGTGTATTTGAGTGCCGGATGGAAGTTAGTGGTGAAATGGATGAAGTCAGTGAGTTGTGTGTGGGTGCAGGAGGTAGCACCAATGCAATCGTCAATGTAGCGGATGTAGAGGTCGGGGATGGGGCCACGGTACATCTCGAACAAGGACTGTGAAGACCTCTGACCCCCGTACTAATCAAGAATCTATCTATCTCTACCTTAAAAATATCAATTGCCTTGGCCTCCACAGCCTTCTGTGGCAATGAATTCCACAGATTCACCACCCTCTGACTAAAGAAATTCTCCCTCATCTCCTTCCTAAAGGAACATCCTTTAATTCTGAGGCTGTGACCTCTGGTCGTGAACTCTCCCATGTAGGATAGAGTGGATGTGGAGAGAATGTTTCCACTAGTGGGAGAGTTTAACACCTCAGAATCACAGGACGTTTTAAGTAAAGCCTTAATTAAAGAATTAAATGGGTGTCATGGGGAGAAGGCAGGAGAATGGGGTTAGGAGGAAGAGATAGGTCAGACATGATTGGCGGAGTAGACTTGATGGGCCGAATGGCCTAATTCTACTCCTATCACATGATGTTATGATCTTATCGAAGCCTTTAACTATTTGGTATGTTTCAATGAGGTCACCCCCTCATCCTTCTAAACTCCAGCGAGTACAGGCCCAGTGCCGACAAACGCTCATCAGATGTCATTGTGACATGTCATCATATTGTTGAATCGAGCAGTGAACTAAAGAATCCAAATGCTTTTATCTCGGTCTGATTTATGATGTCCTCGTATTCTGGTGAGAATAGTCCATTTTACAGATACTCTAACGACAGTCATATTGAAAAGACTTCCTTGCATTAACAGGAGTTCCTTTAAATGTTTTATTTAGTTTGAGAGGAAAATCAATATGAAAATGTCACAGCTATATTGTCATGGGCATCATCCATCTAATTTTGATATTGGTTGAGATATCAGGTTGGGCTATTTTCGGAGCAATTTCCTGACTATATTCTTCCACCAGTCTATGGCTAAGATTTGAGGGACTTAAGAATGTTTAATTGTCATATGTAGGCTTATTTGGACAATTTTGAATAAATCATGAGACAAATAGATCGGGTAGACTCACAGAGTCTCTTGTCCAGACTTGGGAACCAGAGGACATAGGTTTAAGTTGGGGGGAAGGGGGGGGAGATTTAATAGGAATCTGAGGGGTGATTTTTTCACTCAGAGCGCAGGAGGATGAGGGGTGATCTTATAGAGGTGTACAAAATCGTGAGAGGAATATATTGGGGAACAAATGTACTTTTATCCAGAGTTGGGGAATCGAGAACCAGAGGACTTGGATTTAAAGTGAGAGAGGACAGATTTAATAGGAATCTGAGGGGTAACTTTTTCACACAGAGGGTGGTGGGTGTATGGAACGAGCTGCCAGAGGAGGTAGTTGAGGCTGGGACTATCCCAACATTTAAGAAACATTTAGACATGTACATGGATTGGACAGGTTTGGAGGGATATGGGCCAAACACAGGCAGGTGGGACTAGTGTAGATGGGACATGTTGGCTGGTATGGGCAAGTTGGGGGCGAAGGGACTGTTTCCATGTTGTATGAATCTATGACCATGATGTCTTCTTCTTGCGTATGGCGTGCACAGCCTATAGTTGCAGGACAACTTGTTCTATTTGATCTTATTTGTTTGTGCATGCCAGGTTGATTGCATTCGTTGAAACAGGGCGGACCACATGAAGGTTGCAATCTGATTATGTATTAGCAATGGAACAACAGCATCTTACAGGGCTGTACATACAATAACACACAAATAGATGTACAATAATCGGTAATACAATATACCGATAATCAATAATACGAAGTAACCAGATCAGAACAGTGCAACACTGACATCTGTACTGGAGCTTTATAGGACTATAGTTAGGTGTACATTTGGAGTATTGCGTGCAGTTCTAGTCGCCCCCATCACAGGAAGGATAAACGACAGACAATAGACAATAGGTGCAGGAGTAGGCCATTCGGCCCTTCGAGCCAGCACCGTCATTCAATGTGATCATGGCTGATCATCCCCAATCAGTACCCCGTTCCTGCCTTCTCCCCATATCCCCTGACTCCGCTATCTTTAAGAGCCCTACCTAGCTCTCTTTTGAAAGTATCCAGAGAACCGGCCTCCACCACCCTCTGAGGCAGAGAATTCCACTGGGGATGTGAGGGCTTTGAAGAGGGTGCAGAGGAGGTTTACCAGAACGCTGCCTGGATTAGAGTTTCAGCTACAGTGTGAGGTTATACAGACTTGGATGGTTTTCGCTGGAAGTAGATAGAGGTAGAGGGGAGACTTGATAGAAGTGTATAAAAATGATGAGAGGGATAGACAGGGCAGTCACGGTGGCACAGCGGTAGAGAGGCTGCCTTACAGCAAAATGACGTGCCAGAGACCCGGGTGCGATCCCGACTATGGGCGCTGCCTGTATGAAGTTTGTACGTTCTCCCCGTGATCTGCGTGCATTTTCTCTGAGATCTTCTGTTTCCTCCCACACTCCAAAGACATCAGGTTTGTAGGTTAATTGGTCTTGATTAATTGGCTTGATAAAAATGTAAACAAATAAATAAATAAATAACAGTGTCCAGTGCTGAGTGATGATGTACCTGGAGCTTCTCAGCGCACGACATCCAGATCCAGATCCAGATCCAGACAGTCGGAACCCAAGGTGGAAATGTCCAACACTAGAGGGCGTAGCTATAAGGTGAGGTGGAAAGTTCACCAGAGATGTGCTGGACAATATTTTTACTCATATAGTTGGTGGGTGCCTGGAACGCCCTGCCTTGAAGCTGTCACTTCTAGTATTAGTACTAGGGCCACTAGGGGTCGCCGCATTGATGGCCGCCTCTGCCTACAATCTGTCTGTTTTTCGATCTTTTTTTAATATTTAGTCTGTTTAAAAAGTTTGTTTTGGAGGTTTCTTTAGTATTTCTATGTGTGGGAGGGGGGGAAACCGTTTCCCAGTCACTTCCTGGCGAGGATGCGACTATTCTCCGAGTCACGTCTTCCCCCCCCCCCCCCCCCCCCTTGCGGCCTCTACCAACTGGATTGGCGCGGCCTTTCCTGCCGGGGACCGGACCAGAGCTTCAACAGCAGCGGCGGCGCAGCGATGGATTCATCGCGGAGTGGCCGATGCCTCACCTGGGATCGCTGTTTGAAGCTCCGGAGTGCTGGGCCTGCAGCATCAACATCGCGGAGCTGGGGTTTGAAGAGCTCCCAGCGCGGGTGGTACTGACTTCAACAATGCGGAGTCCTGAGATCCCTTTGACGAGGGCCGCCAGCGTTGAATCTCCACCCAATCCCCGCCTGTGGATATCGGGAGCTGCGGACTCCGGTAGGAGGTGGCCGATTCGGATGTCCAAGCCGTTGAGGATGTCCCTCAGTCCCGATGTCGGAGTTCCATCATCCCGGCGAGCGGGCCTGGACATCGGGCCCGCCCGTGGCGGTGACTGCGAGTGGTTCGGGAGGCACCCCCGTCCACGGGTGAACAACAGAGGAGGATGACTGAACTTTGGAGCCTTCCCTCACAGTGGGAAACTTTGATCCCACTATGTAGGGACGTTTATGTTAAAGACTATCGTGTTCTGTGCTCTTTATTATGCGTATGGCAGTATGGCGACCACACATTTCACTGTACCAATTGGTGCATGTGGCAAATAATGCCTCTTGTATCTTGGAATATTTTTCCATCCTGGGAAAATGTTCTGAGATGTCAGGGAGAACGTACAAACTCCGTACAGACAGCACCCGTAGTCAGGATCGAACCGGGGTCTCAGCCGCTGCAAGGCAGCAACTCTACTGCTGCGTCCACCGCGCCATGTAGATATGGGAGCCATTTGCTTCAGGCTGGGAAATAATTGAGGACTCTGACAACCTTGTAAAAACCCGCACGGCCGTGGTTTTGAAATGCACCGTTCATCATGTCGATGGCTCTGAGCAAGTCTAGAATCCGTTGTGGACAAGATCAAGGTTGCAGTTGTTTTCGAGTGAAATATGGATTAATATTTCCCACTTTGTGTAATTATTTTTTTGCCTGAAGGTAAATTTGCTTTTGTTACTCATGGGGCTAATGATGCAGCAATTTATACTAGGTGCCGGGAAGAACAGATTTTTCACGGCAGTAATGACAACTTTAATTCCTCCAATAAAGTAATTAAAACAAGCTAGGTTTGAAAAGTAAGGGCGTGATGGGATCTTCACCTGAATGATTCCAGTGCTGCATGGAGCCATTCAGCCAATTTTCAATGTACAAGTCTGTTTGCACATTGGTGCATGTCTAATGCCCCTGTTCCACTTAGGAAACCTGAATGGAAACCTCTGGAGATTTTGCGCCCCGCCCAAGGTTTCCGTGCGGTTCCCGGAGGTTCCCGGAGGTTTTTGTCAGTTTCCCTACCTGCTTCCACTACCTGCAACCTCCGGCAACCACCTGCAACCTCCGGGAACCGCACGGAAACCTCGGGCGGGGCACAAAGTCTCCTGAGGTTTCCGTTCAGGTTTCCTAAGTGGGACAGGGGCATAATACTATAGCTTTGAGAAGACATTTGGAAGACAATTGTGTTTTTTTTAATTTTCACTTGCCATGGTGGACAGAATCTGCAGGTGCGCGTTTTCACGCTTCTCTACCTTTCGCCCGATGGGAGAAGTGGGGGAGGCAAGAGGTACAGAAGTGTGACCTCCAGAACGCACACCAGCAGATTCAGGGACAGTTTCTTCCCAGTCACCAAAGACTGGGTTCAGCATTGCTCTCTGGTAGTGGCAAGATGGTCAAGTTACCTGAATCATCCCACCACAACCAGAGAGCAGTGTTGAATTAGCATCCACCACTTTGTCGACCCTCGGTCTATCCTTGATCGGACTTTACAGGCGTCACCTTGCACTAAACGTTATTCCCACATCATGTATGTATCTGTACACTGTAAATGGATTTATCAGGTATTACCATATTGAAACATATAAGATTATTAAGGGCTTGGACAAACTAGAGGCAGGAAACATGTTCCCGATGTTGGGGGAGTCCAGAACCAGGTGCCACAGTTTAAGAATAAGGGGTAAACCATTTAGAACGGAGATGAGGAAACACTTTATTCAGACAGAGAGTGGTGAGTCCGTGGAATTTTCTGCCTCAGAGGGCAGTGGAGGCAGGTTCTCTGGATACTTTCAAGAGAGAGCTAGATAGGGCTCTTAAAGATAGTGAAGTCAGGGGATATGGGGAGAAGGCAGGAACGGGGAACTGATTGTGGATGATCAGCCATGATCACATTGACTGGCGGTGCTGGCTCGAAGGGCCGAATGGCCTACTGCACCTATTGTCTATTGTCTATTGTCTATTGTCTGTTTCCGCTAACTGGTTAGCATGCAACAAAAGCTTTTCACTGTATCTCTGTATACGTGACAATAAACTAAACTGAACTGAACAGGTTAGTCAGACTTGGATTGTTTTCTCTGGAATGCTGTAGATTGTGGGGAGACTTGATAGAAGTGTATAAAGGCAGCGCAAAGTGTAGATGGAGTCAATGTTGGGGAGTGTGGTCTGTGTGATGGACTTCTTCTTCTTTCATGTGGCGTGCACAGCGTAAAGTTGTTGGACAACTTGTTCTATTTGATCTTCCATTTGTGCACGTCGAGTTGATTGCATTAGTCGAAACAGGGCGGACCACGTGAAGGTTGCAATCTTCCATCGCTGTGATGGACTGGGCTACATCTCCAATGGTGGGGAGTGTGGTCTGTGTGATGGACTGGGCTACATCTACAGTGGTGGGGAGTGTGGTGTGTGTGATGGACTGGGCTACATCTACAATGGTGGGGAGTGTGGTCTGTGTGATGGACTGGGCTACATCTACAATGGTGGGGAGTGTGATCTGTGTGATGGACTGGGCTACATCTACAATGGTGGGGAGTGTGGTCTGTGTGATGGACTGGGCTACATCTACAATGGTGGGGATTGTGGTCTGTGTGATGGACTGGGCTACATCCACAATGGTGGGAAGTGTGGTCTGAGGAAGCATCCTCTCCACATCCACTCTATCCAAGCCATTCACTATTCTGTACATTACAATGAGGTGCCCCTTCATCCTTCTAAACTCCAGCGAGTACAGGCCCAGTGCCAACAAACGCTCATCATATGTTAACCCTCTCATTCCTGGGATCATTCTTGTAAACCTCCTCTGGACCCTCTCCAGAGCTAGCACATCCTTCTTCAGATACGGGGCCCAGAATTGCTCACAATATTCCAAATGCAATCTGACCGGCACTTAATAATATATAATTATGATATTATACTATAATATAATATAATATTATATATTTATTATATTTTGGCCCCCATTGTAGCATAGAAGGATGAGGGGCTACCTCATTGAAACATACCGAATCATGAACTGCCTGGATAGAGTAGGTGTGGAGAGGATGTTTCCACTAGTGGGAGAGTCTAGGCCCAGAGGGCGCAGCCTCAGAATTAAAGGACGTTCCTTTAGGAAGGAGATGAGGAGGAATTTATTCAGCCAGAAGGTGGTGAATCTGTGCAATTCTTTGCCACAGAAGACTGTGGAGGCCAAGTCAGTGGATATTTCTAAGGCAGAGATAGATAGGTTATTGATTAGTACGGGTGTCAGGGGTTATGGGTAGAAGGCAGGAGAATGGGGTTAGGAGGGAGAGATGGATCATCCGTGATTGAATGGTGGAGTAGACTCGGTGGGCCGAATGGCCTGAGTATACTCCTATAACATGAACTTATCAACATAAATCCTCAGCATAACATCCCTGCTCTTGTGTTGGGAGATGCCTCTTCTCTCCGTGACACTGATGAGAATCTAGTGTTGTACACAGAAACGCTGGGTAGGGAAGGACGAAACGCAGCTCACACCTCAGCGGTATGAATATTATCTTCTCTATCTTCAAGTATGACTAGCTTTCCCTCCCTCTCCACCCCTCCCCCATTCCTAGTTCTCCGACCAGTCTGATTGACCTCCTGATTAAAGTTTACATTATACATACATACAGTGGACAATAGTTGCAGGAGTAGGACATTCGGCCCTTAGAGCCAGCATCGCCATTCAATGTGATCATGGCTGATCATCCACAATCAGTACCCCGTTCCTGCCTTCTCCCCATATCCCCTGACACCACTATCTTTAAGAGCCCTATCTAGCTCTCTCTTGTAAGTATCCACAGAACCTGCCTCCACCGCCCTCTGAGGCAGAGAATTCCACGTTGGCGGTCACTCGAAATGAGTGTGACTGTCCTCTCACTGGGGATGCCTGTGCGTGACTTTGTTTAACGTGGGGAGACTGGTGCACAGACAGCCACCCCACGGTCCTTGACAGATCTGGGTCAGGATCCAGTGGCATGGAGTCCAAGACGACCGGAGACCCTTTTCTGCCGCAGCCTTCATCCGCCTTCCCAGCCGTTGTGACGCTCCACTAAGGTCAGCCATCGTCCTCCGCCTGTTCCACCGTTGAGGTCTTGGTTGGATTGCTCTTTGTCAGAGACCTCCCCCTCGACCTTACCGCCATGGGTGGCCCTACCAGAAGCATAGCTCCAGACGGCATCGCTCTCAGGATCTCAGGTCCACACAAGCTTCTCCACCACGACAAGGTGACAATCCACGGAGGCGTTACATTGTTCGCCTCGTTGTCACCTTCCCTTAGCTGACGATGATCTTGAACTTTGTCCCCTTTGATCTCCTGTTTTCACACTTCACTCTTCCATATCTCTGTGTCACCCTCTCCCCTGACTCTCAGTCTGAAGAAGTGTCCCGCTGAGTTACTCCAGCATTTTGTGTCTGTCTTTGAAGAAGGAACGGAAGCGTTTGTTGTTTAAGAAAGAACTGCAGATGCTGGAAAAACTGAAGGTCGACATAAAATGTTGGAGAAACTCAGCGGGTGAGGCAGCATCTATGGAGCGAAGGAATAGATGACGTTTCGGGTCGACACCCTTCTTCAGACTGATGTGGGGGTGGGGGGGGGGGGCGGGAAGAATAAAGAAGGAGGCGGAGACAGTGGGCTGTGGGAGAGCTGGGAAGGGGAGGGGAAGGAGGGACAAAGCAAGGACTACCTGAAATGTTCAAGAAGGAACTGCAGATGCTGGAAAATCGAAGGTAGACAAAATTGCTGCAGAAACTCAATAGGTACAGCAGCATCTGTGGAGCGAAGGAAGATCGCTCAATCTCCATAGATGCTGCCGTACCCGCTGAGTTTCTCCAGCAATTTTCTCTACCAAGGACTACCTGAAATTGGAGAAGTCAACGTTCATACCGCTGGGGTGTAAACGGCAGCATTTGTTGCGTCTGAGACGAGAAGAAGAAATCACTTATGACGTATGAACGCTGGCACAGAAACCATGCCCCAAATGGCCTATTTCTGTCAGTTACTGCTCCATAATTAATAGATGATTTGATAACACAGCACCCAACAATTGTGTCAATATATGCGGCTTAATCCTATTGACGGATTCCTCCTGAAAGAGATGCAGGAATTGTTTACATCTACAGACTCGGATCAATAAGCAAATCAGTGGAACAGGATTGAGCGGAGTCAGTTAAGTGCTATGGGCTTCTCACCCGTGTAGGATCTTCCAGTCAATAAAGAAAAACTCAATGCGTGTGCGGCAGACAGTTACAAAGCGCTTTCCTTACACAAACCTCAGGCCCGCTGGAACAACAAAGAGCCTAATGAAGAAAGCACACAGATATTGGAACTTCATTAAGACAAAACCTAACTTCAAATGATCAGCGGCATTGATTTCAAATTGCTTCAATTCTCTGACTACAATGTCCTCATCAGGAGTCACTTAGACCAAATTTGAAAGTAGATAAGTCAATCAGGAAGAATAATTAGATGTGCAACCCACTGCCTGATAGATGAAGCAATGGAAATCAAAGACATTCACCTTTACAATGGAGATAGTGTGAAGCAGGCAATCAAAACACCAAGGGACTCTGCTCTTAAACTTCCGTTAATGAGGTTTGATGGTTTGGTTTAGTTTAGAGATAGAGCGCGGAAGAAGCCCCTTCGGGTCAACGGGCCCGCGCCAACCAGCGATCCTCGCAAACTAACACCATCCGACACACACTAGGGGAAATTTACACCTATGCCAAGCCAATGAACCTACAAACCTGCACGTCTTTGGAGTGTGGGAGGAAACCGGAGCAACCGGAGAAAACCCACGCAGGTCACGGGGAGAACGTGCAAACTCCGCACAGACAGCACCCGTAGTCAGGATCGAACCCGTCTCTCTGGCGCTGTGAGGCAGCAACTCTACCGCTGCACCACTGTGACGCAAAGACTGCCGGTAATTTTGGGCACCATATCTGAGGACGGATTTGCCGGCTCTGGAGACGGTCCAGAGGAGGTTTACAAGAATGATCCCAGGAATGAGTGGGTTAACTTATGATGAGCGTCTGTCGGCACTGGGCCTGTACTCGCTGGAGTTTAGTAGAATGAGGGGGGACCTCATTGGAACTTACAGAACAATGAAAGGCCTGGATAGAGTGGATGTGGAAAGGATGTTTCCACTAGTGGGATAATCTAGAACCAGAGATCACAGCCTCAGAACTAAAGGACGTTCCTTTAGGAAGGAGATGAGTAGGAATTTCTTTAGTCAGATGGTGGTGAATCTGTGGAATTCATTGCCACAGACGGCTGTGGAGGTCGTTATTGGATATTTTTAAGGCAGAGATAAACAGATTCTTGATTAGTGCGGGTGTCAGGGGTTACGGGGAGAAGGCAGGAGAATGGGGTTGAGAGAGAGAGATAGATCAGCCATGATTGAATGGAGGAGTAGACTTGATGGGCTGAAGGGCCTAATTCTGCACATATCGCTAATGAACTTGAACTAAAGGGGCTGTCCCACTGTACGAGCTAATTCTCCCGAGTTTCCCCTGATTCGAACTTGGAGAATTACGGTAATAGCCGCTCATAGGTACTCGGGGCTCTCGTGGACATTTTTCATGTTGAAAAATCTTCACGAGTCTTCCTGAGCTTACTGCATTTCCCGAGTACCTGCCGTTAGCGTTACGAGCCGCTAAGAGATATCCCCGAGCTCCGACGTACCACGAATTTGATTTTTTTTAAAACTCGGGAGAACTCTTGAATTAGCTCGTACAGTGGGACACCCCCTTAATGACGAGATATTTTTACTTGCATTGAATGATGGTGAGTTCGTTTTGATTCCTGTGTTATCTCATGCATTAAAATAGACACCAGAGAGGGTCTCGATCTTTCAAAGTATTCTTTACTTTCCAATTCAAAAGAATCTTAATCCTCATATTAATGCAGCAGAGCTCACTAAAGTTGACCCGTGTTCAGTTTTCATGTTGAATTGAATAACTGCTTTCAGAGTGAGATTAATTTAGTGTTAGTGTGTAGGAGGGAACTGCAGATGCTGGCTTAAACCAAAGATAGGCACAAAATGCTGGAGTAACTCAGCGGGACAGACAGCATCTCTGGAGAGAATGAATGGGTGATATTTTGGATCGAGACACGACAAAGGGTCTAAAGAAGGGACTCGACCCGAAACGTCACCCATTCCTTCTCTCCAGAGATGCTGCCTGACCCGCTGAGTTACTCCAGCACTCTGTGAAACGTCACCTATCCATGTTCTCCACAGATGCTGCCTGACCCGCTGAGTTACTCCAGCACTCTGTGAAACGTCACCTATCCATGTTCTCCACAGATGCTGCCTGACCCGCTGAGTTACTCCAGCACTCTGTGAAACGTCACCTATCCATGTTCTCCACAGATGCTGCCTGACCCGCTGAGTTACTCCAGCACTCTGTGAAACGTCACCTATCCATGTTCTCCACAGATGCTGCCTGACCCGCTGAGTTACTCCAGCATTTTTGTGTCTATCTTTAATTTGGTTTTAGTTTTTCCATTCAAACCCTCTCACACGTAGATAAACACAAAATTCTGGAGTAAAGGGCCTGTCCCACGAGCATGCGACTCCATGCGGCAAGCGCAACCTAACGTGGTCGCTTGAGCCGTACGGCCTCGCGGGGCCGGTCCCACTTCGATTGCCGGAGCCGTATGGAGTTGTGCGGAGCTGATCCCGACATCGCGCGGGGCTCCGAAAAACTGACCGTGTTCAAAAATTCCGCGCGGCAACGGCCTGCCGGCCCGCAGCCAGCTCGACGCCGTACGTCACGCGCGAATTTCCCGCGGACTTCGCTCGAACTTCATGTCACTCACTTGACCTCTGCGCGTCCCCCACTTCTGGTTTGGTCGCGCTTGCCGCATGCAGTCGCATGCTGGTGGGACAGGCCCTTTACTCAGCAGGACAGGCAGCATCTCTGGAGAGAAAAAGATTTTCCTCATCTCAGTCCTAAATGGCCTACTCCTTATTCTTAATCTGTGTGACCCCCTGGTTCTGGACTCCCCCAACATGGGGAGAATTTTTCCTGCATCTGGCCTGTCCAATCCTTTAAGAATGCATAGGTCGGCTGTCACTTGCCACGCCTCCAGACACTTGAGACTCTTTGCACACTTGTCCCACCTATTAGAAGTTAAACCTGTATTTAATCTGCTCCCCTAGTTTATCACTGGTCACAAACACCTGAGATCATCAGCTGATGAGACTGTTGGGACTGAAGGCTGATAAATCCCCAGGGCCTGATGGTCTGCATCCCAGGGTACTTAAGGAAGTGGCTCTAGAAATCATGGACATATTGGTGATCTTTTTCCAATGTTCTATAGATTCAGGATCAGTTCCTGTGGATTGGAGGGTAGCTAATGTTATCCCACTTTTTAAGAAAGGAGGGAGTGAGAAAACAGGGAATTATAGACCAGTTAGCCTGACATCAGTGGTGGGGAAGATGCTGGAGTCAATTATAAAAGATGAAATAGCCGTACATTTGGATAGCAGTAACAGGATCGGTCCGAGTCAGCATGGATTTACGAATAGGAAATCATGCTTGACTAATCTTCTGGAATTTTTTGGGGATGTATCTAGGAAAATGGACAAGGGAGAGCTAGTGGATGTAGTGTACCTGAACTTTCAGAAAGCATTTGATAAGGTCCCCACATAGGAGATTAGTTGGTAAAATTAGAGTACATGGTATTCGGGGTAGAGTGCTGACATGGATAGAGAAGTGGTTGGCAGACAGGAAACAAAGAGGAGGGATTAATGGGTCCCTTTCAGAATGGCAGGCAGTGACTAGTGGGGTACCGCAAGGCTCGGTGCTGGGACCGTAGCTATTTACAATATACATCAATGATTTAGATGAAGGGATTCATAGTAACATCAGCAAATTTGCAGATGACACAAAGCTGGGTGGCAGTGTGAACTGTGAGGAGGATGCTATGAGAATGCAGGGTGACTTGGACAAGTTGGGTGAGTGGGCAGATGCAATTTGAACTTTAATGCGGATAAATGTGAGGTTCTCCACTTTGGTAGCAAAAACAGGAAGGCAGATTACTATCTAAATGGTGTCAAGTTGGGAAAAGGGGAAGTACAACGAGAGCTGGGGGTCCTTGTTCATCAGTCAATGAAAGTAAGCATGCAGGTACAGCAGGCATTGAAGAAAGCGAATGGCATGTTGGACTTCATAACAAGAGGAGTTGAGTATAGGAGCAAAGTGGTCCTACTGCAGTTGTACAGGGCCCTAGTCAGAACACACCTGGAGTATTGTGTGCAGCTTTGGTCTCCAAATTTGAGGAAGGACATTCTTGCTATTGAAGGAGTGCAGCGTAGGTTCACGAGGTTAATTCCCGGGATGGCGGGACTGTCATATGTTGATATGTTGGAGCATGGGCTTGTATACTCTGGAATTTAAAAGGATGAGAGGACATTGTTAATTCTGGCCAAATTGGTGATGCCAGGACACTAAAATTGAGTAAAGGCTTCTGTGCTGTTTGGCCATTTGGTCAATTTAAATGTGCCTTCTGCAGAAATGGAACAAGCTGCAAAATGATGCCAGCTTATCTGGATCCTGGATAAGAGTTACAGGGAAAGAATGGAACATCTGCAGATTCTTACAATTAGGTGTAAATTGCATGAAACGGATTGGGTGAATGCAAACCAGACATACACATTGTAAATATTGTTGCAATGCTTTACTTTGCTAGATGTTGATTGGGTTAAATGTTGAGCCTTGTCTGGGTTTCTTGAATATCTGGGCAAATGTTGCTTTGTTTGCTTCCTTCCAGAAGCTTCATTTGAATACACTGTATTAGTCACTGTATTATTGGGTTAGGGAAATGTCTATCATGTATTGTGTTAATCGATATTTGTTATTGGACTGTAAAGAGACCACCCCCATGTGGTTCGGCCCCTTAGATTCAGGGACCTATAAAAAGCCACTCACATGAGGTCCTGTGTCGGTCTGGAAGAACGCTAGGGACTGCGTGACCTTTTGTAGTGTCTCTGCTTGCACGAGGCAAGAAGGGCTTGGCCAGGCAGATACAAGGATCGAACCCACGGTGGTTAGGTACAGTGGTGGGGAACTGTTATTGTGTTTTTCCAAAATAAAGTTTAGATGCGCAAGTGCTTGTCTCAGTATTTTATTGACTGAAACTAGACTGGGGGGAAGCTTAGAACGAGCTATATACAGGATCTTATTGAAACAGAAAAGATTGCTAAGGGTTTGGACACACTAGAGGTGGGAAACATGTTCCCGATGTTGGGGGAGTCCAGAACCAGGGACCACAGTTTAAGAATAAGGAGTAAGCCATTTAGAACAGAGACAAGGAAACACTTTTTCACACACAGAGTTGTGAGTCTGTGGAATTCTCTGCCTCAGTGCGCGATGGAGGCCGGTTCTCTGGATACTTTCAAGAGAGAGCTAGATAGGGCTCTTAAAGATAGAGGAGTCAGGAGATATGGGGAGAAGGCAGGAACGGGATACTGATTGGGGATGATCAGCCATGATCACATTGAATGGCGGTGCTGGCTCGAAGGGCTGAATGGCCTACTCCTGCACCTATTGTCTATTGGGTGCCGACTAATCAGTTCTGCATTCTGTTGGTTCGATAGCAGTTCTGTCGGTTCCAGGTCTATATATTTCGGTTCCATTCGCCTCTGGATTTTGTGCTTTCTGCATTCGATTCCTTTCCATTTCTGAGCCTGCTAACATCGGCAGTTTTGGGTCCATTTTCAAGTCCGAGCTGTTCTCAAGTCTCAGGCGCTGATCCTAAAAGGCCTGTCCCACTTACGTGTCCTTGGCACGCAAATTACGTGACCTCGTGGTCGTGTTGACCCACGACGGTCCCGCGAAAATCACGCACAATTTCATGTGTATGCACAGCCGCCTGGAGCGCGTGACGTCATTTGAAGATAGACACAAAGCTGGAGTAATTTAGCGGGACCGGCAGCATCTCTGGAGAGAAGCAATGGATGATGTTTCGTGTCGAGACTATTCTTCAGTCTGAAAGAAGGATCTTGACCCAAAACGTCACCTATTGCTTCTCTCCAGAGATGCTGCCGGTCCCATTGAGTTACCCCTGCATTTTGTGTATATCTTCAATTTTCTTGGCCCCGCTCTGGGAGCAGAGTGGGGGCGGATCCGGACCGCAATGGCCGTGAGCCCCAGGCCGAGTTCGGCGATCGTTTGCCTGCTTCTGCTGCTGTTAGAGGTGAGAATTTGCGTCGCGCCAGGGTCTTGGGCCTGTCCCACTTTGGCCGTCAGTTACGCGACAGGCCGTTGGCGCATGAAGATTTTGTTCGCTACAAAAATTTCGGAGCTGCACGCTATGTCGCGCACAACTACATACCCCTCCGCACTTCTCAGTGGGACCGGCCATACGATGCCCGTGCGCCTCAACCCGATGACGAGGTCGCGTAGCATGCGTGCCAAGGACATGTAAGTGGAACAGGGCCTTTACATATACCACTGGTGACAGATCTCTCAGTTGGAAAAAAACCTCTTTCCACCACTATTTTCTGTCTTCTATTATTTCCCTGAGAAATCTCTCGCTGTTAGTTTCCATCGTCAGAACAGGATTTGACTCCAAAGGCATTAGATTCACATCTCGTCACAACCCACGCATATTGGTACAAATGTTGTCTTAATTATTGGATCTAGACCATCTGGCAGGCACGAATTATCTCAACAATGTGTGATATGTAAAGCTCTGTAAGTAGATCAAGATTCAAGCAATTAATAACAAACTGCGTCTGCGACGTTATACATTCTTGTTAGCGGAACCTTGAAGAAGGGTCTTGACCCGAAACGTCGCCAGTTCCTTCGCTCCAGAGAGTTGCAGCCTGTCCCGCTGAGTCACTCCGGCATTTTGTGTCTAGCAACAGAATCTAAAATGTGCTCATGAAAAAAACCACAAAGCTGGAGAGACTGCGGAGAAGATTAACGAGGATGTCACCAGGACTCGGTAAAGAAGTGGCGTGGTGGCACAGCGGTAGATGTGCTGCCTCACAGTGCCAGAGACCATGGTTCCAAGCAGACTGGGGGTGATGCCTGTATGGAGCTTGTACGTTCTCCCCGTGACCTGCGTGGGTTTTCTCCGGCTGCTCTGGTTTCATAAGGTCATAAATGATATGAGCAGAGTTAGGCCCTTCCGCCCATCAAGCCTACTCCAGTATTCAGTGGTGGCTGATCTAACTTTCCATCAAAGGATGTGTGGCATGTGAGGATGTGTGGCACTCCTTCAGAGTGATTGGGTCTGAAGAAGGGTCCCTATATTTTTCTCCAGGGATGCTGTCTGACCCGTTGAGTTATTCCAGCACTCTGTGAAACGTCACCTATCCATGTTCTCCACAGATGCTGCCTGACCCACTGAGTTACTCCAGCACTCTGTGAAACGTCACTTATCCATGTTCTCCACAGATGCAGCCTGACCCGCTGAGTTACTCCAGCACTCTGTGAAACGTCACCTATCCAAATAAATACAATACATAAATAAACAAGCTGAATTGATTGACGTGACCATCTGAGGGAGACTGTCCAAAGGGGATGGGTGGGGGGGCACTCATTAGGGCCGGTAGTATTTAAATATCATTAGGGCCGGTAACCAGTAGTATTTAAATATCAACCACTAGTATTTGATATTTCTATCCTGACAAATAATCCTTTCCTCTTAAATCTTTTCTAAATGTTCCTTCTTTCAAACCAAAACATGTACCATGATATTTGACATTTCTTCCCGGGGAAAAGGTTCTGACTTTCCACTTTGTTTCCGCGCTGTATCTCTAAACTAAACTAGACTAAGGGTTTGGACACGCTAGAAGCGAGAAATATGTTCCTGATGTTGGGGAAATATGTCACCTATCCATGTTCTCCACAGATGCTGCCTGACCCGCTGAGCTACTCCAGCACTCTGTGAAACGTCACCTATCCATGTTCTCCATAGATGCTGCCTGACCCGCTGAGTTACTCCAGCACTCTGTGAAACGTCACCTATCCATGTTCTCCACAGATGCTGCCTGACCCGCTGAGTTACTCCAGCACTCTGTGAAACGTCACCTATCCATGTTCTCCACAGATGCTGCCTGACCCGCTGAGTTACTCCAGCATTTTGCGTCTTTTTTTTGGCATATTTACAAGACTAAATTGCAATCTTAGATGCCGGCACTGTGGCGCAGTGGTGGAGTTGCTGCCCACAGCTCCAGAGACCCGGTTTCGATTCTGACTTTGGGTTCTGTGTGTGTGGAGTTTGCACGTTCTCCCTGTGATCCTGTGTGTTTCCTCCGGATGCTCCGGTTTCCTCTCACTTCCCAAAGGTGTTAGTTTGTAGGTTAATTGCCCCTCTGTAAATTGCCCCTCTGTGTGTAGTGAGTGCATGAGTTAGCGGGATATCATAGTGATTGATGGTCGGTGTGGTCTCGGTTGGCTGAAGGGCCTGTTTCCATGCTGTGTCTTTAAATTAAACTAAACTAAAAACTTTTTTAAGAAATCTGAAGTTTGACTTTATGTAGTGAGATCAAAAATTTGAATCCTGTACTTTCTAACATGTTTTAAATAAAATATAGCAGAATGTTGTGGCTCAAAGAGTCATAGAGTGATACAGCGTTGAAACAGGCCCTTCAGCCCAACTTTCCCATACTGGTCCCATTTGCCTGTGTTTGGCCCATGTCCCTCAATACGTATTCCATGCAGTGTAGTTTATTGTCACGTGTACCGAGGTACAGTGAAAAGCTTTTGTTGCGTGCTAAACAGTTAGCGGAAAGACAATACATGATTACAATCGAGCCATTCACAGTGTACAGATACATGGTAAGGGGATAACATTTAGCGCAAGGTAAAGCCAGCAAAGTCCGATCAAGGATAGTCCGAGGGTAGACAAAAATGCTGGAGAAACTCAGCGGGTGAGGCACCATCTATGGAGCGAAGGAATAGGTGACGTTTTGGGTTGAGACACTAACACTATCCTATACACACTAGGGACAATTCAGTCTGAAGAAGGATCTTGACCCAAAACGTCGCCTATTTCCTTCGCTCCATAGATGCTGCCTCACCCGCTGAGTTTCTCCAGCATTTTTGTCTACCTTTGATTTTTCCAGCATCTGCAGTCTTTCTTAAACAAGGATAGTCCGAGGGTCATTAATGATGTCAATAGTGCTTCAGTACTAGCTGTGGTAGGACGGTTCAGTTGCCTGATATCCTTGTACCTCTCTATACGTTTCTTTAACATTACGTTAGTAGCTTCCTTGAGTATTTTGGTTGTTGCATTGAGAGATGGAATATTAAAAGCTGTGCTTGCTTATCTGTGCATAGTTACTCCAGAAAATGTCCAATAACTTTCATGTTAGATGTTAATTAAAGCACTGATCCAAATTCTGCAGAGGATTTCAAATCGGATTGGCGATCGGACCAGGGGAAATCAGCATAGAACCATCGTGCCAACTTACCCTTGAGATTTTAAATTTGTAATGATTTATTAATCAATAATTTTACATCAAAATTAGAGGGTAGCTGTGTACTTAGAGATAAGCTTCCGTAATCCAGAATCAATTTTGTTGATCTTTTGTTTGTTTTAAATTTAAAAGCAGAACAGTACAGCACAGTTGAATGTACATGTTGAACATGATGCCAAATTAAACAAGGAACTGCAGATGCTGGTTAACAAACAAAGGACACAGAGTGCTGGAGTAACTCAGTGGGTCAGGCAGCATCTGTGGAGAACGTGGATAGGCGACATTTCACAGAGTGCTGGAGTAACTCAGCGGGTCAGGCAGCATCTGTGGAGAACGTGGATAGGCGACATTTCACAGAGTGCTGGAGTAACTCAGCGGGTCAGGCAGCATCTGTGGAGAACATGGATAGGTGACGTTTCACAGAGTGCTGGAGTAACTTAGCGGGTCAGGCAGCATTTGTGGAGAACGTGGATAGGTGACGTTTCACAGAGTGCTGGAGTAACTCAGCGGGTCAGGCAGCATCTCTGGAGAACATGGATAGGTGACGTTTCTAGCCAGGACCTTTCTTCAGCACAGGAACAGGCCCTTCGGCCCACAATGTCTGTGCCGAACATGATGCCAAGAGTTCCTTGTCTGCCTGCACATAATCAATGTCTCCCATTCTCTGCAAATCCATGTGCCTATCCAATAGACAATAGACAATAGGTGCAGGAGTAGGCCATTCGGCCCTTCGTGCCAGCACCGCCATTCACTGTGATCATGGCTGATCATCCCCAATCAGTACCCCATTCCTGCCTTCTCCCCATATCCCCTGACTGCTATTTTTAAGAGCTCTGTCTAGCTGTTAAACACCACAATCGAGTTACCACCACCACCACCCCCGGCACTTAATTCCCTCTTTGCAAAACATTTGCCCCGCACATCTCCATCAAACTTTTCCCCTCCAACCTTAAACCAGTAGTATTTAAATATCAACCACTAGTATTTGATATTTCCATCCTGACAAAAAATCCTTTCCTCTTAAATCTTTTCTAAATGTTCCTTCTTTCAAACCAAAACATGTACCATGATATTTGACATTTCTTCCCGGGGGAAAGGTTCTGACTTTCCACTTTGTTTCCGCGCTGTATCTCTAAACTAAACTAGACTAAGGGTTTGGACATGCTAGAAGCGAGAAACATGTTCCTGATGTTGGGGAAACACACGCAGGTCACAGGGAGAACGTACAAACTGCGTATTCAGGATCGAACCTGGGTCTCCGGCGTTGCATTCACTGTGAGGCAGCAACTCTACCGCTCTGCCAACGTGACCGCCCACTAGATGGGACTAGTGTAAATGGGGCAAGCTGGTGGGTTGGGCCTAGGAGCTATTGGGGGAGTGCAGCGTAGGTTCACCAGGTTAATTCCCGGGATGGCTAGACTGTCATATGCTGAGAGAATGGAGCAGCTGGGCCTGTACACTCTGGAGTTGAGATGGATGAGAGGATATCTCATTGAAAAGATTGTTACGGGCTTGGACATGCTCGAGGCAGGAAACATGTTCCCGATGTTGGGGGAGTCCAGAACCAGGGGCCACAGTTTAGGAATAAAGAGTAAGTCATTTAGAACAGAGACAAGGAAACACTTTTTCTCACAGAGAGTTGTGAGTCTGTGGAATTCTCTGCCTCAGAGGGCGGTGGAGGTCGGTTCTCTGGATGCTTTCAAGAGAGAGCTAGATAGGGCTCTTAAAAATAGCGGAGTCAGGGGATATGGGGAGAAGGCAGGAACGGGGAACTGATTGGGGATGATCAGCCATGATCACATTGAATGGCGGTGCTGGCTCGAAGAGCCAAATGGCCTACTCCTGCACCTATTGTCTATTGTCTATCGTTTAAATATGGCAAATGACAAGACAGTTGCTGAAAGGTCACGTTAGTGGGACAGGACAGGCCCTTTTAGGATCTACACATAAATAAGGTCATTTAATTTTTAGGTTTTACTTTTTGAATTATGATTATACCAAAAACAGCTGAGCATACTAATTCAGAGCATTTATGATGACTTTATGATTTAGTCTGTTTGATGCAAATTAGTCGTACAAAACATCACTGAAGTGCTCTTCTTTTTCTGCCAGTCCCTAAGGTCTCTCTTCCTCAATCTCTCAGCACCACTTAATATCAATCCATTCACTCCCTCTGCTCTGTTCTAACTTTGACTAGGGTGTGGTTGGGGGGGGGGGGGGGGGGGGGGGGGGGCTTGGCAGAGTGGGGAATGTCAGAGGAGCTCAAAGTACGATAGGCTTAACTTGTGATTTTCTCACTAGCAAATCCTCTCATTTGAGTTCAATGCAAAACACCACCATCGTATTTGCATCCACCACCACCCCTGGCAGGACGTTCCAGACACCTATCACCCTCAGTGTAAAAGACATGTCCCACACATCTATATTTTATTAAAACTCTCATCTTGTTTGTTTGTGTGTATGCGTGAGTACATGTGCGTGATATTCCAAAACCCCGCCAAAGCGGTACACGATAGTGCTACAATTTTTGGCCCACCTTACTCACCATTGTCCTGGCATGTAAAAGAAACAAGTTTTGTTCGGATTGATGTTATATTTAACAAGCTATTGACATTTTAAACTTTACAAAAATCACTTTTCAAACCACTTTTCCACTTGCCCTGCCCATCAGCAACGTTCAAAGTCACAATGACATCACAATCCGAGTCTCAATTACATTTTTTTAAATCGCGATTTTCAAAAAAACTACGTTTTAATCAAATGTTTCCATTCTCATTAACAGCTAAATTTACATTATTTTAAAGAAAAGTTTTGATTTTCATTGTGGGGGGGGGGGGGATACGGGGAGGTGAGGAGTGAGGAAGCAGGGGTTAAAGGGAGAGGAGGGGGTAGGGAGGGGAGAGGGAGGGGGAAGTGGGGGAGGTGAGGAGGGATAGTGGGGGAGGAGGAGGGATTAGAGTGAGAGGAGGGCAGTGGGGGTGGGTTGAGGAGGGATTGTGGGGGGGGGGGTGGGATAGGGGGGAGGTGAGGTGGGGAGCAGGGAGATAGTTGGAGAGGAGGGAGGTTGGGAGGGGAAAGGGGTTATGGAGGGTGGGAGGGAGTGACTGAGGGTAGGGGTAAGGAGAGGGAGGGAGAGGTGAGGGAGGGAGTGGGGGAGGGGAGGAGGAGAGGGGACAGAAGAGGTAGGGGAGGGAGTACTGAGGGATGAGGGGGAATGGAAGAGGATAGGGGTAGGAGGATGGATGGTGAGGAGCAGTTGGGGGATGGTTGCCGTGACTCGC
Organism: Amblyraja radiata; assembly: GCF_010909765.2. Taxonomy (NCBI): domain Eukaryota; kingdom Metazoa; phylum Chordata; class Chondrichthyes; order Rajiformes; family Rajidae; genus Amblyraja; species Amblyraja radiata. The sequence goes on from NC_045958.1 coordinate 127,692,151, forward strand.
GTCACAACGGAGATCTCTGGCGTGACAACGGGAACCCGTCAGCCGCTCCTGCGCAGTTGGGGGCTATGGGTGAGTGGTGGAATATTGCGCTGGGGGAACGGGACCCAACGGGTCCGCACCTGGTCTAGTCTCCTTTAAACTTTGCCCCTCTCACCTTCAAGCTGTGTCCTCTAGTGTTAGACATCTCCACCCTGGGAAAAAGGTTCTGGCTGTTGAATAAGAGACGATGAAGATGTTGAAGGAGGTAAAGTGGGAGAGGTTGAGGGAACTCAAGGTTTCGAGGTCAGTTTATTGTCACTGGTGCTACTGGCGTTGGCAGTGGGTTCGCAAAGTACCGTCACAGTGGGAGAGTGCAAAGTAGAATTTTAATTTGGTTTAGTTTAGCGATACAGCGCAGAAGCAGACTCTTTGGGGCCACTGAGTCCGCGCCGACCAGCTATCCCCGCACACTAAAGGACCTGTCCCACGTGGGCGCCATATGTGCGTTACGCAGCTGGCGTGCAAAGATTTTGTACATCCCAAAATCCTGGGGTGCAGCGTGCGAGCGTGCATCACTGCCTATGTCACCACGCACCATGCGCGCGTCATGCGTCGTGAGGCGTAAATGATGTCGCGTAAATTACACGCAAATGACACCCAAGTGGGACAGGCCCTTAACACTATCCTACACACACTCGTAACAAAATGCAAATTGGAGTAGCAGCATCTCATATTTCGCTTGGGCAGTTTACAGCCCAGTGGTATGAATATTGATTTCTTTCACTGAGAGGTAGCCTCTCTCTCTATCCCTTCCTCACCCAAGTCACACCAGCTTCTCGTTTTCACCCAACAAAAAGCTAACAATGGCCTGGTTCCTTTATCATCGGTACTTTTTTGCATATCTTCCATTCATTGTTCTTTATCTCTCTACATCACCGTCTATATATCCAATTTCTCTTATCCCTAACCAGTCTGAAGAAGCGTCACCCATTCCTTCTCTACAGAGATGCTTCCTGTCCCGCTGAGTTACTCTAGCTCTTAGTGTCTATGTTAGGGACAATTTACAATTTACCGAAGCCAATTAACCTATGAGCCTGCCCGTCTTTGGAGTGTGGGAGGAAACCGGAGCACCCGGAGAAAACCCACGCGGTCAAAGGGGGAATGTGCAAACTCTGTACAGACAGCACCCGTAGTTGGGATGGAACCTGGGTCTCTGGCGCTGTGAGGCAGCAACTCTACCGCTGCGCTAACGTGATGCCAAGCTTCTTTTTGTACACCTTCAATGAAAGATTGCAATCCATCTAAATTTATATCATTTGCAAGGCAGAAACCTAGCTTCTGCATGCAACTTGTAGTCTTCTAGCAAACAAGAATCAGAGGACATAGATTGAAGGTGAAGGGGGAAAGATTTAATAGGAACGTGAGGGGTAACGTTTTCACACACAGGGTGGTGAGTGTATGGAACGAGCTGCCGGAGGAGGTAGTTGAGGCTGGGACTATAACAACATTTAAAAGACATTTGGACATGTACATGGGTAGGACAGGTTTAGAGGGATATGGGCCAATCACAGGCAGGTGGGACTAGTGTAGATGAGACAGGTTGGTCGACGAGGGCAGGTCCATGTTGTGTGACTCTATGATAGGTCGATTTTGGTTGATTACTTGATTTAGACAATAGACAATAGACAATAGACAATAGGTGTAGGAGTAGGCCATTCGGCCCTTCGAGCCAGCACTGCCATTCACTGTGATCATGGCTGATCATCCCCAATCAGTACCTCGTTTCTGCCTTCTCCCCATATCCCCTGACTCCGCTATCTTTAAGAGCCCTATCTAGCTCTCTCTTGAAAGTATCCAGAGAACCTGCCTCCACCACCCCCTGAGGCAGAGAATTCCACAGACTCACCACTCTCTGTAAGAAAAAGTGTTTCTTCGTTTCCGTTCTAAATGGCTTACTTCTTATTCTCATGCTTTATTTTGGTTCATGGTGCCTGATGGGCAGATAATGGTGAACAGATGATACTTGCTCAGTCTACACCTCATGCTGCCTCGGCAAGGCCAGCAGCATAATCAAGGACCAGTCGCCATATCATAGAGTCACACAACATGGACCTGCCATCGCCAACCAACATGTCTCATCTACACTAGTCCCACCTGCCTGTGTTTGGCCACTCCCTCTTCTCCCCTCTCCCATCAGGCAAGAGGTACAGATGTGTGAAAACGCACACCTTCAGATTCAGGGACAGTTTCTTCCCAGCTGTTATCAGGCAACTGAACCATCCTACCACAACCAGAGAACAGTGCTGAACTACTATCTACCTCATTGGAGACCCTCGGAGTTTCTAGGTTCTCCGAGATCTACGGTCTCCCCCCACACTTCAAAGACTTGCAGGTTTGCAGGTTAATTGGCTTGGTAAATGTACAAATTGTCCCTAGTGGATGTAGGCTAGTGTTAAAGAAAGGACTGCATGTGCTGGTTAAATCAAAGGTGGACAAAAAAGCTGGAGAAACTCAGCGGGTGAGGCAGCATCTATGGAGCGAAGGAATAGGCAATGTTTCGGGTCGACTGAATCAGACTTCAGACTGAATCTTTCTTCAGACTGAAGAAGGGTCTCGACCCGAAGCGTCACCTATTCCTTTGCCCCATAGATGCTGCCTCACCCGCTGAGTTTCTCCAGCACTTTTGTCTACCTAGGATAGTGTTAAAGTGTGGGATCGCTGGTCGGCGCAGACCCGGTGGGCCGAAGGGCCTGTTTCTCCGATGCATCTCTAAACTAAACTAAACCAAACTAAACTAATCGAAACTAAAACGTTAGCTTTCCATGACTTCCACAGATGCTACCTGACCCGCGGACATCTTCCAACACTTTGTGGTTAGTAGGATAACAAATTTCTTGATAGGAACTGCCAATTCTTCGCCCACTTGGACAATGTTGGTGTTAATAACTTTAATAAAACTCTGCAGGAACACTAAATACTTTCCTGTAAAGGTGACATTTTAATGGAGTTACTGCATGTTTTAAGTGCTTTTTCTCATTCATCAGCAAGGATGAAGTGAAATCGATCTCAGACAACATAATTAGCTAATTAAATTAATATCTTAATAGCAAGATGGGAAATTACTTGCTTGTTCCCGCACGGAATTTTATAAAATGTTCTTTCTTGATGCTTTTATGACAATTTATAACTTTATAATAACTTTGTGTAAGAAAGAACTGCAGATGCTGGTTTAAATCGAAGGTAGACACAAAATGCTGGAGTACCTTGCAACATCTCTGGAGAGGAATGGGCGATGTTTCAGGTCGAGACCCTTCTTCAGACTGATATCAGAGGAGGGGGTGGTACAGAGATAGAAAAGCTTTTCACTATATCTCAGTGCACATGACAACAATAATAATAATAGGAGGATGATGTCAAGTCAAGTCAAGAGAATTTTATTGTCATGTGTCCCAGATAGGACAATGTCATTCTTGCTTGCTGCAGCACAACACAATATGTAAACATAATACTGAACAGGAGATAAAAGTTCAGTGTGTCTGTAGACCATAGACCATATATATACACAATAAATAAACAGATAAAGTGCAATAGTCATAATAGTAAGATTAAACGAGAACTTACCAGTTTGAAGTTTGCTCTTTATTTTATGAGGAGTTTCGACGAGGGATTACGTGAAGACCCCGCCAGCACGCATGCACGACATTCTTCAAAGCAGCGGTGTGGAATCACAGAAAACAACACAATAATTGAAATAAACATAGTGAAGATAAGGAGAACTAAGATACCAGTTGACCTTTATAATTGAGGGTGGGAGCGGAGGGCACGTAATCCCTCATCGTAACTCTTCATGAAATAAAGATCAAACTTCAAACTGGTAAGTTCTCGTTTAATCTTACTATTTTACGTTGGTGTCACGTGAGTGACTACATGAAGATTTTAAAGCTCTGTGATTTCAAACCGTGTAACAGTCCATACTTCACTCGCTGCCAAAGTCATCCAAGGGAGGAAGTGTGTTATCGTAATCAAACATGAATCTATTTATAAACAATAATGATATTTATTTGAAATAATAACAAAATAAAATAATTCTCCCCCGGGCTTAAATTATATATTTGCGGAGTCTAAAATTCTCTCTGCAAATGAACCAGGTTTTACTAATGGCTTGTTGTAGAAAATTTGAAAAGTTCTTTCCCTGGACCACCCCGCTGTTGCCAGGATGTGGTCCAATGGCACGTCCATTCTGCTAGCCGCCGACGTGGATGCTGCCCTGGTGGAGTGAGATGTGTAAATATCAATATCCACTCCAGCAGCTCCCAACTCCTGTTTGAGCCACCTAGAGATGGTTTGACACCAGACCATGTGGCTTTTTGTGGCTGACCCATAATGCTTTTTCTCTCCATCAGGAATCTTTGGTTGTGTTGATGTATAGTAGAAGGTGAGTCATGACACATAAGCGGGGGTCAGGTGGGTACGCCCGGGAATTCCATAATGTGTCCTCAAGTTCCTGGTCTGCTCTGTTTTACCAGCTCCTGACTGGTGAATGTTATTTGGTCTGATGTTACGACTGGACCCTTTGTGCTGAGACTAGAGCCATCAGCATGGCCGTTTTCAGGGTTAGCTGTTCTAGAGTGAGGGATCTGGCTGGTGACCATCCCCTTAGGTGTGTCAGGACAACGCTGACATCTCAGATCTTGGTATACCTAGGTCTAGGGGGGTTTGAATTGAAGATCCCTCTCATTAATTTGACCACCAGCAAATGAGACCCTATGGCCTGTTGTCCTGGTGCCTGTCTTAGATAGGCTGATAGTGCACTTCTAGCACAGTTGATAGTGCTATAGCTCAGACCTTCGTCGTAGTGAAGGTTGGCCAGGAACTCCAGAACATTAGTTATGGGGGTTGTTCTGTAGGTTGTCCCTGTTCTCGAGCAGTATGTTTCCCATTTCTTTATGCTGGAGAGGTATTGTTTCTTGGTGGAAAGTCGGTGTGATGCTGTTATGGTGTCCATGGTCCTATGTGACAGACCCAGGACCAGCAAAGGTCTTTTTAGAATCTGCAACCCAACAGGTTTATTCTGTCATGGCATGGGTGACTTTCGCCTGATGGATCAGTAGCTCTGGTCCGCTGGGAATGGTCATGGGTGTTTCAATGACCCTGTCAAGGACCACTGGGAACCATGGTTGTGTAGTCGGGTACTACCAAAATGCCTGAAGCAGAGTCCATCTGTATTTTGCGTAGTACCCGACTGATGAGGCAGAAGAGGAGAAAGGCATAGAAAAAATAGTTCCCCCAGTTCAGCGAGAATGCATCCATCGCCGCAGCCTCAGGGTCTGGTTCCCAAGCGACATACATCGGTACCTGGTGATTCAGTCGGGATGCAAAGAGATCGATATCTGGTGTTCCATATTGCTTTGTAATTTCAGCAAATACTTTGGGGTTTAATATCCATTCGGTGTTATCATTGAATTTGCGTGACCTGGTGTCTGCCACTGTATTTAGTTTACCTGGTAGGTAAGTTGCTGATAGCCAAATATGTTTGTCGATACACCATTGCCAGATTGTGTTGACCAAATTATCACATGATATCGATTTTATCCCGCCCATATGGTTAATATAGGCCACCACTGTGGTATTGTCAATCTGCAAACGGACATGGTGCATATTTGAACAATATGCTTTTAACCCATAGAACGCACCCAACATTTCCAAATAGTTTATACCCAGTGTCTGTAGTAGTGATGATTCTGGATTAGTCCAACTACCACCTGTGCTGGATAAGGTATTAGTTGCTCCCCAGCCTTGAGCACTGGCATCTGTTTGTATAGTTAATGTTGGGTTATCGATAATGATGGGACTGGAACTATGCCAAATGTTCTCTTTCCACCATTGTAACTCCGATATTGCTTCGATTGGTAATTTCATGGTTCAGTCAAAGTGACCTGCATGTTGTTTTAACGTTTGCACCTTTGCTCTTTGTAAGTTTTGATAATGCAAAGGTCCAAACTGGGCAGCTGGAAATGCTGCTACTAATTTCCCAATTACTCTTGCCACTTGTCGAATGGTTGGTCGATTGTTAACCATTAATTAATTGTTAACTGAATAGTATGCATCCTTTAAGTCGATGCTTGCCATATAGTATCCTTTGGAAATCAATTGTTTGGCAGTCACAAATGTTTCCATTTTAAAGTGCATATACCTAACGAAAGTATTCAATGTGGTTAAGTCAATGATGAAGCGACATCCACCATCTTTTGTAGTTTTAGTAAATATATTTGATACAAATTCCAAAGGTTCATGTTTAGTTTTCTCTATGCTACCCTTTGTATGTAACCTCACCAGTTCAGCTTGTCCTTCACATTTTCTTTTTGTGAGACGGTAAATCCCCTTTGGGGTGCATGCTGAACTGGTGGCATGTTTTCTTGAATGAATTCAATTTTATATCCCTGAATACTGTTAAGTATATAACTATCAAGTGTGATAGTCCTCCATGCCTCCATAAACAGGTGTAGTCTCCCCCCTGTTAGCACAATCCCTCCACCTTTTATGTACTGGTAGGAACAAGGCCCACCTACCTCCATTGTTATTGGTGGCGTGTTCATTTCTTCGGTTTCTGGTTCTTGGTCTGTCGGGGTGGTACTGTTGGGGGTGGCGCATTTTCCATGGGGCCCGCTCTGGGCCCTGTCCTAAAAAAGACTTCCGGGGATGTTATGCGGGCCCCGAGCTTTCACCAGTACCATGAAGTTGACGCCTACTGGTGGATGCGTAGGGGTACTGCCATCTGGGTTGCGTGGTTTTGCTCGTTCCGGGTCCTGCCCTCATGAGGCCAAATGCCTTGGATTCTTCATCCAGATCTTTGACTTGCTTAGGCAAGTCTTTGCCGAATAGCAGGATCTGTGATTCTGAGGTCGGCGTTCTACACAGTCCTGCAAATTAAGGGTTGAGGGCAGGTCTTATGGCCGCCTTCCGGAGGTTGTTGATCTCGTACTGTGTGTTGCACAGTCGAGCCAGGGTGTCTTGTTGGTTCGTTGTCATGTCAACCCCGTCCACGGAACGAGCATATGAAGTGATGGCCGACGTCAGGAGCTTCAGTATTTTTTGCAGTTTTAATTCTTGGGTTCTGATACCCTGCCCAATGTACCCCCAGATTTGACTACTAACGGCAGGCGCATTGAGCGAAATGCAATTCTCGGGAGGCGTGTAGAGTTCCAATGCCTCATTGACTACCTGTTCTTGGAGTGGTTTAAAGGACAGGTAGTCAATGCTGGCCGCCAGTTTAGGCTGTAACGGCCGCCCCGCTCGTGGTGTTGCCGCGTAGCAGTTCACCACTCCCAGCAGCTCTTCCTGATCCTGTACCCCCAGCATACTCCCGGTTTCTTCGGCCAGTGACCCCTGTTCTTGACCAGCCCAGTCCTGGTCGCCAACGCTCCCCTCTGCTGAGGGTGATGCGATGGCCAGTGCTTGATAATGCACTGAAGCGGGAGTGCTTGTGCTCCCTTGGCGAGCTTGCCCCATCTCCCGGAGTAAGTCCCGCTGGAGCATTTGCTCCATGAGTCTTTCCATACGGCTCAAACGGCTCCTTTTGCCGCTCTCGGGCGGTGAGTCTTCCGCCCCGGACTCGTCTGAGTAAACCGGCCGGTCCGTCTTCAGTTAGCCTTGCCTCCAGCCCGCTGCGGTTGTTCGAGCTGTGCTAGCGGCGCTGGGGTTGGCTCGGAAATGTTGTCGGTGACTGCGGATCGCAACGTGTGCAGTCCAGGTGCCACCGGTCGCCCCCCACTGCTGGAACCCTCCTGGTCCATCGCAGTCAGATGGGGTACGACCTTCCTTGGTTGTTTTCCTTTGTTCATATTCCTGTTCATGCACCTTCCCTTCCTTTCGTGCCTCCGTCAAGCGGCCGGAGTGGCGATCCCGGACGAGCCCCCAACTTGTGAGATATATTGTTTGTGCTCACAATCACTACTCAGAGACTAAATCGTGGAAACAAGAAATGCTTTATTTGCGAGTCTGCAGAATCGGGTGCCTCTCCAAGTTGAGACACCCCGAGCAAAGGAAAAACGTCTTGTTTTATACAATTCAGTATACAGTCTTTATTGATCGGACGCCTCCCCTTCTGACCCCTTCCAATCAGGGTACCGAGGTTCACAATCTTCCAACCCTCTCCTCCGTGCGTCATCAATCATTCCCTCTCCTCCCACATCATACATCGCATGTACATTTAAATTAGGTTCTTTGTCATGAGGGGCGTAAAGTTAATATTCATTTAACTTATTAAGCATGCGCAGTATCTGTGCCCTAACCTAATTAATTGCCTTTGACCTAAAGAATAGCTTCTGCGTTGTCAGCTACATTCCTTACCTCATCTTGTTATGGGACAATGTTATCAACAGCTCTGAAGGTCTGACTGTTTGTTCGAATCACAAGGTTGGTGTTTCCAGTTACTCAGCCCATCACAAGGTCGGTGACTACAACCGTTCGGCCCCTCTTCAATGGTGGTTTAATCATCTTATCCCTCACATTCCTGTGTGAATAAAACAGAACAAAGGTTTCGAAAACACGACCTCAGAGTAGGTTTACTTACCTGGAGGTCCCGTTTTTAAACTTGTTGCGGGAGAGCTCGTACTCCCGTTCGTTGCTGTTGCACTGCATGAAACATTATGTCGCGCATGCGTGCTGGCGGGGTCTTCACGTAGTCACTCACGTGACTCCGACATAAAATAGACTGTTATTGTTCAGAGTTTGTTTGATTTTGTATTATATTGTATTGTATTCAAATTTATTGTCATTGTTTCAATTAGAGACAACAAAATTAATTTCCCTTTACAGTCAGTATCATAAAAATAAATAATAATAAATAAATAATAAAACATATTTTAAAAAAAATAGAATTAAAAAAAAAAAATAGCCTGATGGCTGTGGGGAAGAAGCTGTTCCTGAATCTGGATGTACCAGATTTCTGGCTCCTGTACCTTCTCCCCAATGGCAGCGGAGAGATGAGTTTGTGGCCAGGACGGTGTGGGTCCTTGATGATGTTGGCTGCCTTTTTGAGGCAGCGACTGCGATAGATTGAAAAAGGCTGCTTCACAGTTTACCTATTGCTGCGGTATTGAGAGGTTTATGGGCCTGTCCCACATGGAGATTTTATAGGCAACTGCCGGCGACTGTCATAGTCGTAGCAGGTCGCCGAAAAACCAGCGGCAACCTACGTCATCCTGGCGTCAACCTACGACAGCACCTACGTCAGGAGAAGTCAAGCTGCGCTTTTGGCATCAAACCCACTGTCGCCGAAAATGTTTCACATGTTGAAAATTTAGCGGCGACCAGATAGACGCTACGACTTTTTGCGCGGCTGAGGAGACGACTCCCGGCGACCACCGGCGAACATGTGGCGACAAACTAGTCCCATGTAGTTGCCTAAAAATATCGCCTAAGTGGGACAGGCCTATTACAGGCCAGTATCAGAAGACCTCAGCGCTCGAGTACGGGCACAGGGAATGGGGGACTCTGTAAAATATGCTGCTCCGAAGCCATTTAAAGAACATTTTATCCATTAGAGTTTGTTTTTTTTAAATAGACATAAAATGCCGGAGTAACTCAGCGGGTCAGGTAGCATCTCTGGATAGAAGAAATGGGTGGCGTTTTGGGTTGAGACCCTTCTTCAGACTGAATGTAGACAAAAATGCTGGAGAAACTCAGCGGGTGAGGCAGCATCTATGGAGTGAAGGTATATGCGACATTTCGGGTCGAGACCCTTCTTCAGACTGATGTGGGGGTGAGGGGGCCGGGAAAATGAAAGGAAGAGGCGGAGACAGTGGGCTGTGGGAGAGCTGGGAAGGGGAGGGGAAGGAGGGAGAAAGCAAGGACTACCTGAAATTGGAGAAGTCAATGTTCATACCGCTGGGGTGTAAACTACCCAAGCGAAATATGAGGGTTTCTCATTCCTGTTGATCCATTTCAAGCCTGAGAAAGGGTCTCGACCTGAAACGTCACCCTATTCCTTTGCTCCATAGATGCTGCCTCACCTGCTAAGTATCTCCAGCATTTTTGTCTACCTTCGATTTTTCCAGCATCTGCAGTTCTTTCTTAAACACTTCTTCAGACTGATGTCAGGGGAGAGGGAAATGAGAGATATGAAAGGGTCTTCTTCTTGTCCACACACACAAGATTAGAAGTTGTTCAGCCAGAGGTGAGCGCATTTCTCGGCATCTGCACACAATGGTGTCTGTCTTGTCGCTTCTTGTGCTTCTTGTGCGTGGTGGTGGAAAGATTGGTGGAAACAGGGGCCGCAGTGGATGTAAACGCTCTTCCCTTGACCCCTTCTGAAAGGGAAAGATGTGATAATCAGGGATCAAAGGATGAGGGGGAAAAAGCAGGAACGGGGTACTGATTTTGGATGATCAGCCATGATCGTATTGAATGGCGGTGCTGGCTCGAAGGGTTGAATGGCCTACTCCTGCGCCTATTTTCCATGTAAGGGGTTCGGCGTCGGCGTTCCATCAGCCCGGCGAGAGGGCCTGAGCATCGGGCCGCCCGGGGTGGCGACTGCGGGTGCTCGGAAGGCCCCGACCACGGGTGAACATCTGGGAAGATCGGAGGGGAGGCTGGCTGGACTATGGTGCCTTCCTCACCTTGGTGCCATTGTGTTATGTTGTGTCGTGGACTTTCTGTGTTTGTGCTTTTTTAAAATTCTATTTTATTTTTAATATGTTTTATTATTTATCATTTATTTATTTTTATGATACTGACTGTAAAGGGAAATTCATTTCGTTGTCTCTAATTGAGACAATGACAATAAATTTGAATACAATACAATACAATACAAGAAGGTCACGGAAATGTAGAATAGGTCATCGTTAGCTGGGGGAAGAGAACAACGAGGCATACAATGTAAACTTTAATCAGGAGGACAGTCAGACTAGGTGGGGGAGGGGTGGAGAGATAGAATGGGAAAGCAAGGGTTACTTGAAGTCGGGGAAGTCAATGTTCATACCGCTGGGTTGTAAGCAGCCCAAGTAAAATATGGGGTTTGCTTTTAGTTATTGAATGGTTTTTTAAAAGTAATTTACAAACTGCGTTGATAAATTGGGCACCAATCATCTTCAGCAACAGAGCAATCTACGATCCGATAACTGACGGGAAAAGTGGCTTCCAAACCATCTCTTTATATATCTGCCACTCACAGCCTCTTGACTTTGATTTGCGTAGCAGTTAAAACGATGAGCTCAAGTTTGCCTTCACGATTCCGGCCGTCTTTCGAACTCACTTATCAAATCTCATTTCATTCTGAAGATAGACACAAAAAGCTGGAGTAACTTAGCGGGGCAGGCAGCATCTCTGGAGAGAAGGTATGGATGATGTTTCAGGTCATAAGGTCATAAGGAATAGGAGTAGAATTAGGCCATTCAGCCAATCCAGTCTATTCTGCCATTCAATCATGGCTGATCTGTCTCTCCCTCACAACCCCATTCTCCTGCCTTCTCCCCATAACCCCTGACACCCGTACTAATCAAGATGGACCCTTCTTCAGAATGAGAGTCAGGGGAGAGTCAATGAGGCATACACACTTTAACAATAGACAATAGGTGCAGGAGTAGGTCATTTGGCCCTTCGACCCAGCACCGTCATTCAATGTGATCATGGCTGATCATCCACAATCCGTACCCCGTTCCTGCCTTCTCTCCATATCCCTTAACTCTGCTATCCCTAAGAGCTCTATCTAACTCTCTCTTGAAAGCATCCAGAGAACCGGCCTCCACCACCATCTGAGGCAGAGAATTCCACAGATTCACAACTCTCTGCGTGAAAAAGTTTTTCCTCATCTCCGTTCTAAATGGCTTACTGATTATTCTTAAACTGTGGCCCCTGGTTCTGGACTCCCCCAACATTGGGTACATGTTTACTGCCTCTAGCGTGTCCAAACCCTTAATAATCTTATATGTTTCAATAAGATGCCCTCTCATCCTGCTAAATTCCAGAGTGTACAAGCCCAGCCATGCCAATTTATGAACATATGACGGTCCCGCCATCCCAGGTATTAACCTGGTGAACCTACGCTGCACTTCCTCAATAGCAAGAATGTCTTTCCTCAAGTTTGGAGACCAAAACTGCACATACTAATCCTTGGAAACAGGCCCTTCGGCCCACCGAGTCCACACTGCCCATCATTCACCCGTTCACACTATTTCTATGTTATCCCACTTTCTCATCCACTCCTTAACATGCTGAGTAATTTACAGAAGACTAATTAGTCTACAAACCTGTACGTATTTGAAGTGTGGGAGGAAACCGGAGCGCCCGGAGAAAACCCACGCAGGCTCAGACAGCACCCGTAGTCAGGGTCAAACTGGGGTCACTGGCGCTGTAAGGCAGCAACTCTGTCACATAATCAGAATATGAAGCTTGAGTGACTTGGAAAGCAAAGACTGGATTCCCCAGGCCTGACAAGAATGGATTGCGTAGGAAGGAAGTGCAGATGCTGGTTTACACCGAAGATGGACGCAAAATGCTGGAGTAACTCAGCGGGACGGGCAGCATCTCTGGAGGGAATGGACAGATGATGTGCTGGGTTGGTCATTACCCATCTTTAATCTGAAGTTGTGAATGCTCACAGTGTGTGGGAGCGTGCGGGGAAACCAGAGCACCCAGAGAAAACCCACCAGGTCACAGGGAAGAAGGTACAAACTCCATACAGACCGCACCCATAGTCAGGATTGAATCTGGGTCTCTGGCACTGTGAGGCAGCAACTAATTTGAGGAAGGGCTGTGTAGGAAGGAACTGCAGAGGCTGGTTTAAACTATAGACACAAAGTGCTGGAGTAACTCAGCGGGACAGGCAGCATCCCTGGAGAAAAGAAATAGGCAACGTTTCGGGTCTAGACCCTTCTTCAAACCAGCATCTGCAGTTCCTTCCTACACTCTGCTGTTGTACAGGGCCCTAGTGAGACCACACCTGGAGTATTGTGTGCAGTACTGGTCCCCTAATTTAAGGAAGGGCATTCTTGCTATTGAGGGAGTGCAGCGTAGGTTTACAAGGTTAATTCCCGGGATGGCGGGACTGTCATATGCTGAGAGAATGGAGCAGCTGGGCTTGTACACTCTGGAGTTTAAAAGGACGAGAGGGTATCTCATTGAAACATATGATTGTGAAGGGCTTGGACAGACTAGAGGCAGGAAACATGTTCCCGATGTTGGGGGAGTCCAGAACCCGGGGCCACAGTTTAAGAATAAGGAGTAAGCCATTTGGAACGGAGACGAGGAAACACTTTTTCTCACAGAGTTGTGAGTCTGTGGAATTATCTGCCTCAGAGGGCGGTGGAGGCAGGTTCTCTGGATACTTTCAAGAGAGAGCTAGATAGGGCTCTTAAAGATAGTGGAGTCAGGGGATATGGAGGAGAAGGCAGGAGCGGGGTACTGATTGGGGATGATCAGCCATGATCACATTGAATGACTCGACGGGCCAAATGGCCTACTCTTGCACCTATTGTCTATTGTCTATTGTCTATTGTGAATGCTCACAGTGTGCGGGAGCGTGTGAGGAAACCGGAGCACCCAGAGAAAACCCACGAGGTCATAAGGAAGAATGTACAAACTCCATACCGACGGCACCCGTAGTCGGGATTGAATCTGGGTCTCTGGCGCTGTGAGGCAGCAACTCTACCGCTGCAACTCAAGATTCAAGATTCAAGAGAGTTTTGGCATGTGTCCCAGATAGGACAATGAAATTCTTGCTTTGCTTCAGCACAACAGAACATTGACGACAGAACAGATCAGTGTGTCCATATACCATTGTATAAATATATACACACATGAATAAATAAACTGATAAAAGTGCAAATAACAGATCTTCTTATTTTCGTGTCTTTCAAGCTGGTTGGCTATATGACAGTTTCCCATTCCTTTACACAGTCCTTTGCATTTTTATTGAACACTGCAAGATCCTTTGGGCTGCACTGGTTGGGTAGTAGGGGGCAGACAAGGCAGTGCTGCATTGTATGGTCCTCTTCTCCACATTCACAGGCGGTTTGGCCAGTTTCATAGCCCCATCTGGCCATGGCAGCTTTTGATCGCCCTGTTCCTGTTCTCAGGCAGTTGAGCGTCTTCCACTGGACCCATGGTGCTTCTGAGCCCGGAGGGAGGGCTTCAGTAGAAGGGGGGTCGTCCTCAAGACTTTTTGTCCATAGTTGGAGTCTGGTTTCTTCCCGTGATGCTAATAGGGGCTGGACATGGCTGAGAAAGCTTCTCCTGGACTTCAGCCGTTGGGCCGGGGGTACACGTCCGTAGAGGAGGTGGCGTTCATCACTGGTGGCCTTGGTCATCTCTACTCGGCTGGCGACTTCCCAGATAATGGGCCATTAATGTTCAGAGTTTTGTCCGAGCCAAGGCTGTGGGGAAGTAGCTATTCCTGAACCTGGTGAACTGATCTCTCTGTGACTCTGTATTTACTGGTCCACTCTATCTATACCTCGCTTTCCAAAGCTGCCTCTGGTTTGTTGATGCTCACATTATCACATTCTGCACCCAGAGGGGAAGCCAAATGAGTGAGTGATGACTTTTCCCCCCTCTCTCCTCTCCTCACATCTCAACGTCTTCACATTTACAATCTCTCACCAGGTTGGCCAGCATTCCCCCGGCACACTCTGTGTCAGCCACACACCGGAGGAATAATTCTTCATTCTCACCACGACCCACTTGTTTGGTAAGGCTAAGCATTGGTTGTGACAACTCATTACAAGCACAATGAAAAAGTAATGTTTCAGGCACTGCCCAGCGCTTATTTAATATTGTGTCCTTTGAAATAACCTGGAGTTTTAATCAGTTTGGCTTTTGTGTTGCTCTGGGCGATCTCTATGCATTTGGTTGTAAATATATCAACAATGCCATCCACATTTGACATCTTGCCAACCACCACTGTCGAAAGATATTGGTACCCACCCCATGCAAACACTTTCAGGTCAGAGGTAGACAGAAATGCTGGAGAAACTCAGCGGGTGAAGTAGACAATAGACAATAGACAATAGACATTGTACAGGAGTAGGCCATTCGGCCCTTTGAGCCAGCACCGCCATTCAATGTGATCATGGCTGATCATGCCCAATCAGTACCCCGTTCCTGCCTTCTCCCCATATCCCTTGACTCCGATATCTTTAAGAGCCCTATCTAGCTCTCTCTTGAAAGCATCCAGTGAACCGGCCTCCACCGCCCTCTCAGGCATCTATGGGGCGAAGGAATAGGTGACGTTTCGGGCCTCGACCTGAAACGTCACCCATTCCTCCACTCCATAGATCTTGATTGCATAGAGATGCAAGGAACTGCAGATGCTGGAATAATAGGCAAAACACAAAGTGCTGGAGGAACTCAGTGGGTCAGGCAGCATCTGTGGAGGGAACCGGCAGATGGAAATTTAAGGCTGGGACCATTTTTAGATTTCCAAGGGTCTCGACCCGAAATGTCGCCTATTCCTTTGCTCCATAGATGCTGCCTCACCCGCTGAGTTTCTCCAGTATTTTTGTCTACCTTCGATTTTTCGAGCATCTGCAGTTCTTTCCTAAACTTTAAGGTAAGAAATTAGATTCAAGTTTCAAATTTCAATTTAATTGTCACATGTACCAATTAATGTCTAGTGAGATTTGAGTTACTTGAATTATGCTTTTCACATTGTGATTCATAAGGCCATAAAGGAATAGGAGTGGAATTTTGACATTCGGCCCATCAAGTCTACTCGGCCATTCAATCTTGGCTGATCTATCTCGCCCTCCTAAACTCATTCTCCTGCCTTCTCCCCTTAACCCCTGACACCCGCACTAATCAATCATCTCCTGTATCTATCTCTGTCTTAAAAATGAAAGAATGAATACGTTTATTGGGCAAATATATTCACATACAAGGAATTTGCCTTGGTGCTCCGCACGCAAGTGACAACATGACATACAGTGACAGTTAGGAATGACATATAAAACATTAAACATGATTAATGAAACATTATTGTTATCCACAAAATATCCACTGACTTGGCCTCCACAGCCGTCTGCGGCAAAGAATTCCACAGATTCACCACCCTCTACCTAAAGAAAATCCTCCTCATCTCCTTCCCAAAAGAATGTCCTTTCATTCTGAGCCTGTGACCTCTGGTCCTAGACTCCCCACTAATGGAAACATCTTCTCCACATCCACTCCATCCAAACCTTTCACCTTTCTGTATGTTTCATTCTTCTAAACTCAATCTTTGAGTTCTCCGTGAAGCCAAGAAGAAAACATGGAAAATACGTAAAAAACATAGAAAATATTGTAGGTGCAGGAGGAGGCTATTTGACCCTTCAAGCAAGCACCACCAATCATTATGGATCATGGCTGATCATCCACAATCAGTAACCCGTGCCTGCTTTCTCCCCATACCCCTTGATTCCACTAGCTCTATCTATTTGTTAAATTCATCCAGTGATTTGGCCTCCACTGCCCTCTGTGGCAGGGAATTCCACAAATTCACGACTCTCTGGATGAAAACGTTTTTTCTCACCTCAGTCTTATATAATAATAATAATAATAAATTTTATTTAATGGGCGCCTTTCAGACATCTCAAGGACACCTTACATAGTAATCGGAATAACATATAATCGGAATATAACAAGTAATAAAGACATCACAGAGACACAAATTAAAAACAGAATTCAATCCAAAAACAGAAAATCAAAAACACAGTGTGAAGAGAGAGCAGCGGCAGCCAAAGCGCGCCAGCGTCCACTCTCTCTTCACGGCAGCCATCTTGGACACAGACCTACAGGACTACAATTAGACAAAAAAATCATCCCCCCACAGTGGATAGCACAGTGGAGGAAGGCACAATGTCCAGTCCCCACCCCATGTTGACCCCCAAAGTCAGGCCTATTGAGGCCACCGCAATTGCCTCTACGGAGGCCCGATGTCCCTGGCCTCCCCTTTATTCTTAGACTGTGGCCCCTGGTTCTCGACTCCCCCAACATTGGGAACATTTTTCCTGCATCTAGCTTGTCCAGTCCTTTTATAATTGTAAATGTTTCGATAAGATCCCCTCTCATACTTCTAAATTCCATTGAATACAAGCCCAGTCTTTCCAATCTTTCCTCCTATGAAAGTCCCGCCATCCCGGGGATTAACCTCGTGAACCTACGCTGCACTGCCCCAAATTAGGAGACCAAAACTACACACAATACTGCATGTTGTCTCACCAGGGCCCTGTACAACTGCAGAAGGACCTCATTATTCTTCTACTCAAATCCTCTTGTTATGAAGGCCAACATGCCATTAGCTTTCTTCACTGCCTGTTGTACCTGCATGCTTACTTTCAGTGACTGGTGTACAAGGACACCCAGGCCTCGTTGCACTTTCCTTTTTCCTAATCTGACATAATTGAGATAATAATCTGCCTCCTTGTTCTTGCCGCCAAAGTGGATAACCTCACATTTATCTGCATCTGCACACTCACTCAACCTGTCCAAGTCACCCTGCAACCGCCTAGCATCCTCTTTGCAATTTTCATACAAAGGGTGGTGGGTGTATGGAATGAGCTGCCAGAGGAGGTAGTTGAGGCTGGAACTATTGCAATGAGTAAGAAACATTTAGACGGGTACATGGATAGGACATGTCTAGAGGGATGTGGGCTTAACGCAGGCAGGTGGGACTAGTGTAGATGGGATATGTTAGTCCACGTGGGCAAGTTGGGCCGAAGGGCCTGTTTCCACGTTGTATTCACTGTCTCGACCTGAAACGTCACCCATCCTTTTTCTCCAGAGATGCTGCCTGACCTGCTGAGTTACTCCAACATTCTGTGCCTATCTTCAAAACAAAATGTTTGTTTGATGTTTAAGAAGGAACTGCAGATGCTGGAAAATTGAAGGTAGACAAAAGTGCTGGAGAAACTCAGCGGGTGCAGCAGCATCTATGGAGCGAAGGAAATAGCCAACGTTTCGGGCCGAAACCCTTTGGTTTGTTTGATGTATCTTATCCCTCAGAATCCTCTCCAGTAACATGCCTACCACAGATGTCAGGCTCATTGATCTACTGTTCCCATGCCAAGTACAGCACGGTGGCGCAGCGGTAGAGTTGCTGCCTCACAGCGCCAGAGACCCGGGTTCCATCCTGACTACGGGCGCTGTCTGTGCGGAGTTTGTACGTTCTCCCCATGACCTGTGTGGGTTTTCTCCGGGTGCTCCGGTTTCCTCCCACACTCCAAAGACGTACAGGTTTGTAGGTTAATTGGCTTTGATGTAATTCCAAATTGTCCCTAGTGTGTTTAGGATAGTGTTAGTGTGCGTGGATCGCTGGGCGGCGTGGACTCGGAAGGCCGAAGGACCTGTATCTCTAAATTAAACTAAACAAATCTTAACATTTTGCCTTTCTTAAATAGAGGCACAACATTAGCCGCAGCAGAGCCGTAGCTGCGATGTTGAAATGCCAACTCTTTCTGCAGCGTAAATGCTGTCGAAGGAGCTCGACCCATCGTTGAATGGATCTTTGATCCCAACAGACCAACGGCCAGAGGTTTGCTGACATCCAGAAGCCAAGCTATTGCCCACACTAACTAACCTGCATATTCATGAGAAGAAAACATCATCTTCAGCTCAACAGAAACCAAAATAATATTGATGCAATTTTCAGATGATACGAGGCAGGAAATTATTCTCCTCTGCATTGACCTTGAGTCTGTCAAAGAACCCTTGGTCCTTGGCAATGTAACACATCCTTATTCAGCTTTTAACCCACAGATCAATAGTTTCCCTCTGCAGTCTTGATCTGGTTCAATATTAAAGTTGATTGCATAGAGATGGAGGCCGGTTCTCTGGATCCTTTCAAGAGAGAGCTAGATAGAGCTCTTAACAATAGCGGAGTCAGGGGATATGGGGAGAAGGCAGGAACGGGGTACTAATTGTGGATGATCAGCCATAATCACATTGATTGACGGTGCTGCCTTGAAGGATCGAATGGCCTACTCCTGCACCTATTGTCCATTGCCTATTGATGCAAGGAACTGCAGGTGCTGGAATATTAGGCAAAACACAAAGTGCTGGAGGAACTCAGTGGGTCAGGCAGCATCTGTGGAGGGAACGGGCAGATGGCATTGAATGTTGGGACCATTTTTACAGTCATATAATGTGGAAAAAATGTCTTTGGCCCAACTTGCCCACGACGTCCAACATGTCCCATCTACACTAGTCCCACCTGCCTGCATTTGATCCATATCACTCTAAACCTGTCCTATCCATGTACCTGTCGAAATGTTTGACAGAAACATAGAAACATAGAAAATGGATGCAGGAAAAGGCCATTCGGCCCTTAGAGCCAGCACCGCCATTCAATGTGATCATGGCTGATCATCCAGAATCAGTACCCCATTCCTGCTTTCTCCCCATATCCCTTGATTCCTTTAGCCCTAAGAGTTAAATCTAACTCTCTCTTGAAAACATCCAGTGAATTGACCTCCACTGCCTTCTGTGGCAGAGAATTCCACAGATTCGCAACTCTCTGCGTGAAAAAGTTTTTCCTCATCTCAGTCCTAAATGGCCTACCCTTTATTCTTAAACTGTGACCCCTGGTTTTGGACTCCCCCAACATCGGGAACAATTTTCCTGCATCTAGCCTATCTAATCCCTTAATAATATTATATGTTTCTATAAAATGCCCTCTCATCCTTCTAAATTCCCGTGAATACAAGCCCATTCTTGCAGATAACACAAAGCTGGATGGCAGTGTGAACTGTGAGGAGGATGCTATGAGAATGCAGGGTGACTTGGACAGGTTGGGAGAGTGGGCAGATGCATGGCAGATGCAGTTTAACGCGGATAAATGTGATGTTATCCGCTTTGGTAGCAAAAACAGGAAAGCAGATTACTACCTAAATGGCGTCAAGTTGGGAAAAGGGGATCTGGGGGTCCTTGTACATCAGTCTATGAAAGTAAGCATGCAGGTACAGCAGGCAGTGAAGAAGCGAATGGCATGTCGGCCTTTATAACAAGAGGAGTTGAGTATAGGAGCAAAGAGGTCCTTCTGCAGTTGTACAGAGCCCTAGTGGGACCACACCTGGAGTATTGTGTGCAGTTTTGGTCCACTAATTTGAGGAAGGACATTCTTGCTATTGAGGGAGTGCAGCGCGGGTTCACAAAGTTAATTCCCGGGATGGCGGGACTGTCATATGCTGAGAGAATGGAGCAGCTGGGCTTGTACATTCTGGAGTTTAGAAAGATGAGAGGGGATCTTATTGAAACATATAAGATTGTTAAGGGTTTGGACAAGCTAGAGGCAGGAAATATGTTCCCGATGTTGGGGGAGTCCAGAACCAGGGGCCACAGTTTAAGAATAAGGGGTAAGCCATTTAGAACGGAGACGAGGAAACACTTTTTCTCACAGAGATTTGTGAGTCTGTGGAATTCTCTGCCTCAGAGGGCTGTGGAGGCAGGTTCTCTGGATGCTTTCAAGAGAGAACTAGATAGGGCTCTTAAAGATAGCGGAGTCAGGGGATATGGGGAGAAGGCAGGAACTGGTTACTGATTGGGGATGATCAGCCATGAATGGCAGTGCTGGCTCGAAGGGCCGAATGGCCTACTCCTGCACCTATTGTCTATTGTCTATCGTATGTCAGTCCCGCCATCCTGGGATGGGATTCCATATATGTTGGTACAGTCCCTGCGTCAACTACCTCCTCTGGCAGCTCGTTCCATAAACCATAAACCCTTTGTGTGAAAATAGTTACCCTTCAGATTCCTATGAAATATTTTCCCCGTCACCTTAAACCTATGTCCTCTGGTCTCCTGTGTAGCAAGGAACTGCAGATGCTGGTTCAAACCGGAGATCGACACAAAAAGCTGGCATAACTCAACGGGCAGGCAGTGTCTCCGGAGAGAAGGAATGGGTGATGTTTTGGGTCGAGAACCTTCTTCAGACCCTTCTTGGATGCTGCCTGTCCCGCTGAGTCACTCCAACTTTTTGTCCCTTACCTCTGGTCTTCTGAGTGAATGAAGATCATGGCAATCGCAGTTTGGTGGTGGCAGTACTTGTCCTTAGTTCGTTGTCATGAGTGAGTTGCTTGCAATGGTCTGAAGAAGGGTTTCGGCCCGAAACGTCGCCTATTTCCTTTGCTCCATAGATGCTGCCGCACCCGCTGAGTTTCTCCAGCATTTTTGTCTGCTTGCAAAGGTTGTTGGTCTTGCTGATGTCGAAGACCAGGAACCTGACTGCATCATGCAGATCACTTCACTGCAATCTGTTCAAAATGGTTGAACAACATTTTCGAGCAAAATGTGCCAGAATATTGCCTTGACCAAAATATTCCCTGGATTTGGGGGTATTATGTACAAGGAGAGGTCAGGCTGACTTTGATTGTTTTCTCTGGTACACTGGAGGTAGAAGGAAAACCTGTATGTTCGCTTGAAGTGCATACTGTCGTTGTGTCCTTGGGCAAGACACTTCACCCACCTTTGCCTGTGTGTGAATGTGTGTGAGTGATTGGTGGTGGTCGGAGGGGCCGTAGGCGCAGATTGGCAGCCACGCTTCCGTCAGTCTGCCCCAGGGCAGCTGTGGCTACAGAAGTAGCTTACCACCACCGAGTGTGACTGAGGAGTGAATGAATAATGCGATGTAAAGCGCCTTGAGTATTAGAAAGGCGCTATATAAATCCCATCCATTATTATTATTATGTTCAGTTTAGTTTCTTGTCACATGTACCGAGGTACAGCTGCTCCTCAATAGACAATAGGTGCAGGAGTAGGCCATTTGGCCCTTCGAGCCAGCACCGCCATTCAATGTGTTCATGGCTGATCATCCCCAATCAGTACCCCGTTCCTGCCTTCTCCCCATATCCCCTGACTCCGCTATCTTTAAGAGCCCTATCTAGCTCTCTCTTGAAAGCATCCAGAGAACCTGCCTCCACCGCCCTCTGAGGCAGAGAATTCCACAGACTCACCACTCTCTGTGAGAAAAAGCGCTTGCTCGTCTCCATTCTAAATGGCTTACTCCTTACCTTTAACTGTGGCCCCTGGTTCTGGACTCCCCCAACATCGGGAACATTGCAAGGTAAAGTCCGATCATGGACAGTCCGAGGGTCACCAATGAGGTAGATTGTAGCTCAGCACTGCTTGAAGTACAGTAGATACAATTATGAGAAGCATTGGCTGGGTAGACAGTTAGATCTAGAGGGCAGAGTTTTAAGGTGTGTTTAAGGAGATGGGTTTTTTTTCCACGGGGTTGTGGGGGCCTGGTATATGCTGCTGGGGGTGGTGCAGGCAGATATGACCATGGCATTCAAGAGGATGTTTGCATAGACAAGTCAACATGCAGAGAATGGAGGGATATGGATTATGCATAACTGATATAGAGATGGTCTTTGTATTATGTTCGACACTTACCCCAGTAGCATTGACGGCGCCAAAGTAGAGATGATGACATTTCCAGGAGTAAATATCAGCAGATGAATTTCCAGCAATCAAGGGCTCTTAAAAATAGCGGAGTCAGGGGATATGGGGAGAAGGCAGGAACGGGCTACAAGTTTCCATGTACTTTGTGTGTGTTGTGAATGTCCGCAGACCAATTACCCTCCCGGGATGAATAACTTTTGATCATATCGTATCGTATGTTGGGTGCATGAAACGTGCTGCCGGAGGAGGTAGTTGAGGCAGGGACTATTGCAATGTCAAGATTCAAGAGTGTTTTATTGTTATTCTTGCTATTGAGGGAGTGCATTCTTGCTATTGAGGAAGTGCAGCGTAGGTTTACAAGGTTAATTCCCGGGATGGCGGGACTGTCATATGCTGAGAGAATGGAGCAGCGGGGCTTGTACACTCTGGAGTTTAGAAGGATGAGAGGGTATCTCATTGAAACATATAAGATTGTTAAGGTTTTGGACACGCTAGAGGCAGGAAACATGTTCCCGATGTTGGGTGAGTCCAGAACTAGGGGCCACAGTTTAAGAATAAGGGGTAAGCCATTTAGAACGGAGACGAGGAAACACTTTTTCTCGCAGAGAGTGGTGAGTCTGTGGAATTCTCTGCCTCAGAGGGCGGTGGAGGCCGGTTCTCTGGATGCTTTCAAGAGAGAGCTAGATAGGGCTCTTAAAGATAGTGGAGTCAGGGGATATGGAGAGAAGGCAGGAACGGGATACTGATTGGGGATGATCAGCCATGATCACATTGAATGGCGGTGCTGGCTCGAAGGGCCGAATGGCCTCCTCAGAATCAGAATCAGAATCAGAATCACACTTTATTCGCCAAGTATGTTTTGCAACATACGAGGAATTTCACTGGCCAGGTCAGTCATACAATTCAAATAACTTCAAAAACACATTTTAACATGAACATCCACCACAGTGACTCCTACACATTCCTCTCTGTGATGGAAGGCCAAATAAAGTTCAAGTCCTTCCCTTTTGTTCTTCCTTGGTCGGGGGCCGGGATGGACTTGACTACCGTAACCGGCGGCGTTCAGGCCCTCCGCGTCAAGGCGTTCAGCTCTTGGATCGGGGGGATGTCAGGTCCCCCGCGCCGGGCGATCGAACCTCGCGTCGGGCTGGTCGAACCTTCTGTGACGTTGGAGCTCCCGACTCGGCCTCACCCGAGACTGCGAGCCCTTGATGGTCACAGTGGGAGCGATCCCAGGCAAGGGATCTGCTCCGATGTTAAGTCCACGCCCCGCGGTGGGGCTCACGGCCATCCGAGGTGGCCTCCAGCTCCATCGATGGTCGGCCGCAGAGCCCGGAGAATGCGATCTGAAACTTGATCCCATCTCCGGGAAGGTAAGAACCTGAAAAAAGGTTTCTCAAAAAGGAATGTTCTCAAGCTACTGAACTATCCTATCATCAACTAGTGAGCAGGCCTGATCTACCATCTACTTCCCTGGAGACCTTTGTGCTAATCTTTAATCGGAGTAAACATTATGCCCTTTATCCTGCGCCAGTACTCTGTGGATGACTCTGGTGTAATCGTGTATTGTCTTTCCATTGACTTGATAGAGCAAAACAAAATCATTTGTTTCTGTACCTCGGTGCAAGTGACAATAAACAACGAAACTAACTTGAACTAAACTAATCTAATCTAACCTTTGACACCCTCACTACTCAAAAAATCTATCAATCTCTCCTTCCAAAATACCCAATGACCTGGCCTTGACAGCCATCTATGGCAATAAATTCCACAGATTCACCACCCTCTGGCTAAAGTAATTTCACCTCATCTCCATTCTAAAGGAACGTCCTTTAATTCTGAGGCTGTGCCCTCCAGTCCTAGACTCTCCCACTAGTGGAAACATCCTCTCCACATCCACTCTATCCAGGCCTTTCACTATCCTGTATGTTTCAATGAGGTACCCACTCATCCTTCTAAATCCCAGCGAGTACAGGCCCAGTGCCGACAAACGCTCATCATAGGCTAACTCAGACATTCCTGGGATAGTTCTAGTAAACCCACTCTGGACCCTCTCTAGAGCCGGCACATCCTTCCTCTGATATCTCTCTCTCTAATTTCAGATAGCCCTTGCTTTCTCTCTCCATCCCCTTCCCCTTCCCAGTTCTCCCACTAGTCTTACTGTCCCCGACTACATTCTATCTTTGCCCCACCCCCTCCCCTGACATCAGTCTGAAGAAGGGTCTCGACCCAAAACGTCGCCCATTCCTTCTCTCCAGAGATGCTGCCTGTCCCGCTGAGTTACTCCCGCTTTATGTGTCTAGCTTCCTCAAATATATATAATTTTATATGCAAGCAGACACACACACATATAGTCTCTCTCTCTCTCTCTATCTATCTATCTATCTATCTATCTATCTATCTATCTATCTATCTATCTATCTATCTATCTATCTATCTATCTATCTATCTATCTATCTATCTATCTATCTATCTATCTATCTATCTATCTATCTATCTATCTATCTGTCTCTATCTATATCTGTCTCTATCTATATCTGTCTATATATCTATCTATCTCTCTATATCTATAATCTATATCTATCTGTCCTAGCTGTTCTATCTATCTATCTATCTATCTATCTATCTATCTATCTATCTATCTATCTATCTATCTATCTATCTATCTATCTATCTATCTATCTATCTATCTATCTATCTATCTATCTATCTATCTATCTCATTGTTTGCAGAGTACTACTGTATGTGTACATATTCTGTTGTGGTGCTGCAAGCGCACATTTGTACATCTCCGGTGTTGGGGAGTTGAATACCTGTGATGGACCTTCGGTGGTGAGGAGGTCAGTATCTGTGATGGAGCGGGCAGTATCCACCACTGTTTGCAGTCATCTTTGCTCCTGGACGAACAGCCATGATGTAGAGAGGAGGCCATTTTTCATAAGCAACACATGTTGAACTGGTTTTTCAACTTGAAGGGAAAATTAAACGGATTGCGACACTCTTCACCGGAAACATGGAGAACTCGACAGGAAACTGTCGCCCTGCCAAGAATCCAACTGTGTGCAACGGGGGAGGCAGGCAATGAAAACCAAATATATTAAATGGGAATACTCACAAACAACAGGGGAGATTAAATATGGGTTCATCACTGGTTTTAGTACCACCTCCATCAAGAAAATGTAAGGGAATTAAATCCAGGTTGGTTGATCAAAAATTGTTTTTTGAATACTAATATTCAAGGGCAGTTTGAGATTAAGAAGGAGGAGACAGTTTAGTTCAGTTTAGTTTAGTTTATTGTCACGTGTACCGAGGTACAGTGAAAAGCTTATGTTGCGTGCTAACCAGTCAGCAGAAAGACAATACATGATTACAATCGAGTCATTCACAGTGTACAGATACATGATAAGGGAATAACGTTTACTGCAAGGTAAAGTCCGATCAAGGATAGTCCGAGGGTCACCAATGAGGTAGATAGTAGTTCAGGACGGCTCTCTGGTTGTGGTAGGATGGTTCAGTTGCCTGATAACAGCTGGGAAGAAACTGTCCCTGAATCTGGAGGTGTGCATTTTCACACTTCTGTACCTCTTGCCCGATGGGAGAGGGGAGAAGAGGGAGTGGCCAGGGTGCGACTGGTCCTTGATTATGCTGCTGGCCTTGCCGAGGCAGCGTGAGGTGTAGATGGAGTCAATGGAAGGGAGGTTGGTTTGTGCGATGGTCTGGGCTGCGTCCACAATTCTCTGCAATTTCTTGTGGTCTTGGATGGAGCTGTTCCCAAACCAAACTGTGTCGCTGTAATTGAGTGATACAGCGTGGATACAGGCCCTTCGGCCCAACTCACCCACACCGGCCAACAATGTCCCAGCGACACTAGTCCCACCTGCCTGCGTTTGGTCCATATTCCTATAAACTTGTCCTATTCATGTACCTGCCTAACTGTTTCTTAAATGAAGGGATAGTCCCAGCCTCAACTACATCTTCCTCGTTCCATACACCCACCCTGTGTGAAAAAGTTACCCCTCAGATTCCTATTAAATCTTTTCCCCTTCACCTTGAACCTATGTCCTCTGGTCATCGATTCCCCAACTCTGGGCAAGAGACTCTGTTCGTCTACCCGATCTATCTCTATCATTATTTTTTACACCTCATCCTCCTACGCTCCAAGGAATAGAGACCCAGCCTACCCAACCTCTCCCTGTAGCTCGCACCCTCTCGCCCTGGCAACATCCTTGTAAATCTTCTCTGAACCCTTTCAAGCTTGACAACATCTTTCCTATAACACGGTGCCCAGAACTGAACTCAATACTCTAAATGAAGTCTCACCAACATCTTATACAACTGCAACATGACCTCCCAACTTGGGATGCTGCAATCGTTCACAACCATCTTCACTATCTGCAAAACCACTCACTTTTGTATCATCAGCAAACTTGCTAATCTTGCCCTGTATGTTCTCATCCAAATCATTGATGTAGATGACAAACAGTAACGGGCCCAGCACCGAACCCTGAGGCACACCACTAGTCACAGGAGTTGTTGGGGACATGTGGAACTTCATAAGCCTTCTAAGGAAGTAGAGGCGTTGGTGGGCTTTCTAGGTCATTGCTTCAATATGGGTGGTCCCGGAGAAGTTGTTGGTGATATTGACTCAATAGACAATAGGTGCAGGAGTAGGCCATTTGGCCCTTCGACCCAGTACCACCATTCAATGTGATCATGGCTGATCATCCCCAATCAGTACCCCGTTACTGCCTTCTCCCCATATCCCCTGATTCCACTATATTTAAGAGCCCTATCTAGCTCTCCCTTGAAAGCATCCAGAGAACCTGCCTCCACCGCACTCTGAGGCAGAGAATTCCACAGACTCACCACTCTCTGTGAGAAAAAGTGTTTTCCCGTCTCCGTTCTAAATGGCTTATTCCTTTTTCTTAAACTGTGGCCCCTGGTTCTGGACTCCCCCAACATCGGGAACATGTTTCCTGCCTCTAGCGTTGCCAAGCCCTTCACAATCTTATATGTTTCAATGAGTTTACCCTCTCATCCTTCTAAACTCTAGAGTGTACCAGCCCAGCTGCTCCATTCTCTCAGCAAATGACAGTCCCGCCATCCTGGGAATTAACCTTGTAAACCTACGCTGCACTCCCTCAATAGCAAGAATGTCCCTCCTCAAATTAGGGGACCAAAACTGCACACAATACTACAGGTGTGGTCTCACTAGGGCTCTGTACAACTGCAGAAGGAGCTCTTTGCTCCTATATTTGATTCCTCTTGTTATAAATGCCAACATGCCATTCGCTTTCTTCACTGCCTTCTGTACCTGCACTGGTGGTCAAGATCGAACTGGGATCTCTGGCGATGTAAGGCAGCAATTCTACCACCAGGCCACCATGCGCCCAGAGTTTTGTCATCAAAAGACATATTCTGAAAATGATTAGCCAATGGTTCTATGCAACCATTTTGATTGCATGGAACTTCTCTGTTTTCCATATTGAGTTGCACATAATACTTCAAATCCTGGTTAATCATCGTCTGAATTCATTATTGATTAGAACAAAAGGACAAAGGAGGACCCGGCATGAGGGGGAAGAACAAGGGAAGACCTAGCGTGGAGTACTTTGTGACTTTGTCTGCACCCTTTATGTAGCAGCTATTAGCATACCTTGGGTACGTGAGCAAAGAATCACACTGCGACTTGTCACATGTAAAAATAAAGTATTATTCAATTCAATTCAAGTCAATTCAATTCAATATTATCATTTTATCTTTCACTTTATGTACTTTCTGATTCAAAGCACTTTAGCCTGATTTACTCTAGCTAGAACCTGATGGTGTAATTTATACACGTGCCGTTAGGTCTCAGGATCCAGTCACAAATATATTGCAACTGAGCTTGTGATTTCATTTCTCATTCCACTCACAGTAGAGTTGACCCCACTTCTATCTGTTAAATTGGATGCGCCATCTGTTTGCTTGTTGTGTTAACCTTTGTTGCCTCGACTTTGTCATCCAAGCTCTTTGCCAGTTGCCTGATTGTGTCCTGTCAGCACATTTCAACATTGCGTTCCCTCTGCTTTAGAGTCTCCCCACCGAGTCCGCGCCGCTCAACAAACTCCCCAAACTCTTGCACTATCCTTCACACTAGTGACACAACCTGCCCCTTCTTTTATCACCAACATTCCCTCCTCCAGCTTCACAATAGACAATGGACAATAGGTGCAGGAATGGGCCATTCGGCCCTTCGAGCCAGCACTGCCATTCAATGTGATCATGGCTGATCATCCCCAATCAGTACCCCGTTCCTGCCTTCCCCCCATATCCCCTGACTCCACTATCTTTAAGAGCTCTATCTAGCTCTCTCTTGAAAGCATCCAGAGAACTGGCCTCCACCGCCCTCTGAGGCAGAGAATTCCACAGACTCACAACTCTCTGTGTGGAAAAATTCTCTGTGTGAAAAAAAACTCATGTCACTGTTCCATTGTCAGTACATGTGACAATTAAGTACTCGTGGCTTGACGTCTGGATTGATCTCTCTAGAGTTTTGAAGGCTAGTCCCACCTGCCTGCATATGATCCAAATGCTTCTAATCCTGTCCTATCCATGTACCGGTCCAAATGTCTTTCTTCATTGTACCTCCTCTGGCAGCTCGTTCCATACACCCACCACCCTCTGTGAGAAAAAGTTGCCCCTCACATTCCTATTCAATCTTCCCCCCCTCACCTTGAACCTGTGTCCTCTGGTTTTCGATTCCCCTACTCTGGACACGAGACTCTGTGCATCTACCCGATCTATTCCCCTCATGATTTTATACACCTCTATAAGATCACCCCTCATCCTCCTGTTTCCATGCTGTATCACCCTATGACTCTAAATTGTCCCTAGTGTGTGTAGGATAGTGCTAGTGTGCGGGGATCGCTGGTCGGTCTGGACTCGTTGGGCTGGAAGGCCTGGTTCCATGCTGTATCTCTAAACTAAACTAAACTAAACATACTCATGTTCTCAAGGGGTATAAAAAGTCAAGAGTGGATAAAAGAGGCATAAAATGTTAAGCCAGAGGAAGGAATATAGGTGGAATCTTGAGGTATAGTGTCGAGTCAGGCCGAAGGGCCTGTTTCTGTGTTGTAGGCCCCTGTGCCAAGTAAATGCCATTTAATCGAGAGCAGATTCAGTAACAGAGGGGTGGGGTGTGGGACATTTAGTATCGTGTTCGGGACACAGCATTGTAGCGCATCAGTTCCAGAGAAAAAGTCCAATGTCCACAATGGTGTAGAAGTGAATGGGACAGTACCCTAGCTTATGCAAGGACCGTTCATTTCATTGACAATTCTAGCAAACACTAGTCACAATCATACTAAGTACAAGAATGTAAGATGGTAGACCACGCTGAGACAGTTCACAAGAGTCGACTCTACCAGAGTAACAAGATCACACGAGTACTGGACATTGTCTTAAATGTTATTCCTTTAGTCATCGGCGGTCACTCGAAACAAGTTTGACTGTCCTCTCATGGAGGTCACTTGTGAGTGGCTTTGTTTAACTTGGGTAGACTGGTTAAGGGCTTGGACACGCTAGAGGCAGGAAACATGCTCCCGATGTTGGGGGAGTCCAGAACCAGGGGCCACAGTTTAAGAATATGGAGTAAGCCATTTAGAACGGAGACGAGGAAACACTTTTTCTCACAGAGAGTGGTGAGTCTGTGGAATTCTCTGCCTCAGAGGGCAGTGGAGGCAGGTTCTCTGGATACTTTCAAGAGAGAGCTAGATAGGGCTCTTAAAAATAGCGGAGTCAGGGGATATGGGGAGAAGGCAGGAACGGGGTACTGATTGGGGATGATCAGCCATGATCACATTGAATGGCGGTGCTGCCTTGAAGGGCCGAATGGCCTACTCCTGCACCTATTGTCTATTGTCTATTGTCCATTGTCATTCAAAACGAGTATGACTGTCTTCTCGTGAAGGTCGCTTGTGCATGACTTTGTTTAACGTGGGGACACTGGAGTTTGTGCGTTCTCCCTGTTATCTCCGGGCGCTCCGGTTTCCTCCCACATCCCAAAGACGTACAGGTTTGTAGGTGAATTCTGTAAACTGTCCCTGGTGTGAGCAGGATAGTGCTGGTGTCCGGGGTGGTCACTGGACGGCACGGACTCGATGGGCCGAAGGGCTCGCTGTATCTTAAAAAAAAACACCCCTGCCACAACCGAGAGAGAAAAGAATCATCCACGATGAATTATTTTTAATCGTGATGCAAATATGGAAAAACATCATCTGTTTCTAATTCGTCAGGAATGTGAACTGAATAAGGTGCATTCACATTATTATTTCACACATGTAAAGAAAAATGAAACATTATATAAACACCAATAGTATTGAGGACAAGTTGAAACAAAATGAACAGATTATATTTACAAGATGATAGAACCATATTAAAATCCTGCAACCAATGCCGATAAAACGAGCAGCTAAATTTTAATTGTTACCTCTGGCCTTACATCAATTAAATAAAGTCCTTTATGTTAATCAGATTATCCTAGATTAATGCCAAACTCTTTCCAATCTTTTGTCTGGAAAACAAATACTACGGGGCAAATAAATGCTCAGTAAATATCAACCATTTAAGCCACGATGGCTCCAAAGGATTCTGCAGCAGTAATGGATCATTGTGTAATCTGATTACTTAATTCAGCTTTCATATTTGCAAAACTAATGAGGTTGCTACAGGTGAATTATTAAGAGTGGAGGCAAAGATGCTCGAAGCTGGAGGCCGTGCAATCTATCATTTTAAATGTTTTTAATATTCTGTGAAGCTTAGCATTTTTTTAGTTGAGAGATACAGAGCGATAACAGGCCATTCGGCCCACCAAGATCGCACCGACCAGCGATCCCCGCACACTAACACTACCGTTTCACTTATCCTTAACCAGTCTGAAGAAGGGTCTCGACCCGAAACGTCACCCATTCCTTCTCTCCAGAGATGCTGCCTGTCCTGCTGAGTTACTCCAGCATTTTGTGTCTATCTTCGGTTTAAACCAGCATCTGCAGTTCCTTCCTACACTCTGTGTCTATGTTGGCATCTTGTTCAGTACGGACATTGTGGGCCGAAGGGCCTGCTCCTGTGCTGTACTGTTCTATGTTGTTTAGCTTGGTTACGTTTAGCATAGTATAGTATAGTTTAGTTTAGTTTAGTTTGCTTTATTGTCATGTGTCCCGAGGTACAGCAAAAGTTTATTTTGTTGCGCGCTAACCAGTCAGCAGGAAGACTGTACATGATTACAATCGAGCTGTCCACAGTGTCCAGTTACTGGATAAAGGGAATAAGATTTAGTGCAAGATAAAGTCCAGTAAAGTCCGATTAAAGATGGTCCAAGTATCTGACGTCAACCCTTTCGGAAACATGAAGGTGCCGTTTTCATCGAATCTGCTTGAGCTTCTCAGTACGCTCAGTTTGGGCGTCACGGTGGTGCATCGGTAGAGGTGCTGCCTCACAGCGCTGGAGACCCGTGTTCCATCCTGACTACGGGCGCTGTCTGTGCGCAGTTTGCACGTTCTCCCCGTGACCTGCGTGGGTTTTCTCCGAGATCTTCAGTTTCCTCCCACACTCCGAAGACGTGCAGGTTTGTAGGTTAATTGGCTTGGTGTAAATGTAAATTGTCTTTAGTGTGCGGGGATCGCTGGTCGGCGCGGACTCGGCGGGCAAAAGGGCCTGTTTTCCACGCTGTATCTCTGAACTAAACCCAAAACACTCTAAATGTGGCCTGACCAGCGTCTTGTTCACGAGGGTCCTGGTAACACATTTACCTGTAGCAGTAAAGAATAGTTTAACTGCACTCTCTGAGTCTTTACCATAATTTAATCTACTTCAGTAATAGACGTTATTGATCCTGTCTATAAATAAAACCGTCACAGAATGGTCGCCAGTACCTGCGTACAAGAACACTCTACAGAGACTTGGCCAGGCCTGCTCTTAAACAAGCAGTGAAGCCTCTTCACTTGCTGACAGCTTGATGTCCCATTACACTCAGTCACAGACACTGATTAATGGAGTCCTCTGGAAGAAAACAACAGTGTTTGTTCCCTTTCACTTGTATCTACACAATCCTTATCCGGCTGCATTGACCCATCAAATACGCTTGCCCCGATTAAATATGGAGCTTGAAGGAAAATAAAAAAGTAGAAACAAAGAACTGCAGATGCCAGGATATAAACACAAAGTGCTGGAGTACCTCACTGGGTCAGGCAGCATATAACAAGAAGATTCGAATATAGGAGCAAAGAGGTGTACAGAGCCCCAGTGAGACCACACCTGGAGTATTGTGTGCAGTTTTGGTCCCCTAATTTGAGGAAGGACATTCTTGCTATTGAGGGGGTGCAGCGTAGGTTTACAAGGTTAATTCCTGGAATGGCGGGACTGTCATATGCTGAGAGAATAGAGCGGCTGGGCTTGTACACTCTGGAGTTTAGAAGGATGAGAGGAGATCTCATTGAAACATATAAGATTGTTAAGGGCTTGGACACGCTAGAGGCAGGAAACATGTTCCCGATGTTGGGGGAGTCCAGAACCAGGGGCCACAGTTTAAGAATAAGGAGTAAGTCATTTTGAACGGAGACGAGGAAACACTTTTTCTCACAGAGAGTGGCGAGTCTGTGGAATTCTCTGCCTCAGTGAGCGGTGGAGGCCGGTTCTCTGGATGCTTTCAAGAGAGAACTAGATAGGGCTCTTAAAAATAGCGGAGTCAGGGGATATGGGGAGAAGGCAGGAACGGGGTACTGATTGGGGATGATCAGCCAT
Organism: Amblyraja radiata; assembly: GCF_010909765.2. Lineage (NCBI taxonomy): Eukaryota > Metazoa > Chordata > Chondrichthyes > Rajiformes > Rajidae > Amblyraja > Amblyraja radiata. Next base: position 127,725,280 of record NC_045958.1, read on the forward strand.
GATCACATTGAATGGTGGTGCTGGCTCGAAGGGCAGAATGGCCTATTCCTGCACCTATTGTCTATTGTCTATTGTCTATAATGTAGCAGGGACATGTTGGCCGGTGTGGGGAAGTTGGGCTGAAGGGCCTGTTTCCACACTGTATCCCTCTATGACTCTATGACTCAATACCTGATCACATTGAATGGCGGTGCTGGCTCGAGGGGCTGAATGGCCTACACCTGCAACTATTGTCTATTGTCTATTGCAGAAGGACCTCTTTACTCCTCTACTCAAAATCTTGCATCATTTTGTTATTATGCAGTCACAGCACAAACTTCAGCTTGTCAACCCTTGTTCTTCCAACTCAGTAAGATGCCATTTATTCCCTAAGCATTATTTCCAGCCCAAAGACTTTATATACCTGTACATCTGCTGTGCAATAATACCACACTGGAGATTTGTTGTCTTATGAAGAATACCTCACCTCTCACACTACTGATATGATTCACTTCCACTAAGGCATGGCAGATGCTGTTTCATATTTATTTTGATGATAGCACGTCACCTGTCTGCTGCAGGACACGCTAGAGGCAGGAGACATGTTCCTGATGTTGTGGGAGTCCAGAACCAGGGGCCACACACAGCTTAAGAATATGGGGTCGGCCATTTAGAATGGAGACAAGGAAACGCTTTTTCACACAGAGAGTTGCGAGTCTGTGGAATTCTCTGCCTCAGAGGGCGGTGGAGGCAGGATCTCTGGATGCTTTCAAGAGAGAGCTAGATAGGGCTCTTAAAGTTAGCGGAGTCGGGGGATATGGGAAGAAGGCAGGAACGGGATACTGATGGGGATGATCAGCCATGATCACATTGAATGGTGGTGCTGGCTCGAAGGGCTGAATGGCCTGCTCCTGCACCTATTGTCTATTGACTATTATTGTATTGTTCCGTCGCCTATTCCTTCGCTCCATAGATGCTGCCTCACCCGCTGAGTTTCTCCAGCATTTTTGTCTACCTTCGATATTTCCAGCATCTGCAGTTCTTTCTTAAACATCTTAGGTATTATTGTATAAATCTTCAATGCCTCTTTGAGCAAAGAAACCAAAGCAGACACTTCACAATCTCTTCCATTTTGCTCGTGACGTTCATGTCATAGGAGCAGAATTCAGCCATTCGGCCCATCAAGTCTACTCTGCCACTTCAATCATGGCTGATCTATCTCTCCCTCCTAACCCCATTCTCCTGCCTTCTCCCCATAACTCCTGACACCCGTACTAATCAAGAATCTATCTATCTCCACAGACCTAAATTGTAGTCATGTGTTTGGGCTATGGTTATTCTTTCCTAAAATTCGATCCCACTGCATCGGGAACATGTTTCCCGCCTCAAACCCTTAATAATCTTATATGTTTCAATAAGATCCCCTCTCACCCATCTAAACTCCAGAGTGTACAAGCCCAGCTGCTCCATTCTCTCAGCATATGACAGTCTTGCCATCCCAAGAATTAACCTTGTAAACCTACCTCAATAGCAAGAAAATTGTACAGGGCCCTAGTGAGACCACACCTGGAGTATTGTGTGCAGTTTTGCTCCCCTAATTTGAGGAAGGACATCCTTGCTATTGAGGGAGTGCAGCGTAGGTTTACAAGGTTAATTCCCGGGATGGCGGGACTGTCATATGCTGAGAGAATGGAGCGGCTGGGCTGGTACACTCTGGAGTTTAGAATGACGAGAGGGGATCTTATAGAAACATATAAAATTATAAAAGGACTGGACAAGCTAGATGCAGGAAAAATGGCCCCAATGTTGGGCGAGTCCAGAACCAGGGGCCACAGTCTAAGAATAAAGGGGAGGCCATTTAAAACTGAGATGAGTAAAAAGCTTTTTCACCCAGAGAGTGGTGAATTTGTGGAATTCTCTGCCAATTCACTGGATGAATTTAAAAGAGAGTTAGATAGAGCTCTAGGGGCTAGTGGAGTCAAGGGATATGGGGAGAAGGCAGGAATGGGGTACTGATTGTGGGTGATTAGCCATGATCACAATGAATGGCGGTGCTGGCTCGAAGGGCTAAATGGCCTCCTCCTACACCTATTTTCTAGGTTTCTATGTTTCTAAAATATGTTCGGGTCATTTCCTCCCACACTCCAAAAATGTACAGGTTTGCAGGTTAATTGGCTTCTGTAAATGTCTACATTGTCACTAATGTGTGTAGGATAGTGTTAGTGTGCAGGGATCGCAGGTTGGCACAGACTCGGTGGGCCGAAGGGCCTGTTTCCACTTTGTATCTCTAAACTAAATTAAACTAATCTGGAAAGAGCATACTGTTTAGTTACTCCAGCACTGTGAAACGTCACCTATCCATGGAGTAACTGAGCAGGTCAGGCAGCATCTCTGGAGATAGGTGACGTTTCAAGTTGGGACCCTTCTTCAGACTGGGAGTCAGAGGAGAAGGAAACTAGAGATATAAGAAGGCACAAAGAACAAATGAATGAGAGGAATGCAAAAGATCAAATGAAAGCCAGCAACAATGATCAATAGACAATAGGCAATAGATGCAGGAGTAGGCCATTCGGCCCTTCGAGCCAGCACCACCATTCAAAGTGATCATGGCTGATCATTCACAATCAGTACCCCGTTTCTGCCTGATCAAGGAAAGGTGTAGCCCATAATGATGATGACGGGATGGAGGTGATAGCGTTTGAAACTGTAAAAGTCAGCAGGGCGACCGTGAAACTAGTGCGAAGACTAGGGTGGGGGATGGGACGGAGAGAGAGAGAAAGCAAGACTTGAAGTTAGAGAAGTCAATGTTCATACCGCTGGGGTATAAAAGGCCGGTTCCACCAGCATGCGACCAGCATGCGGCAAGCGCAACCAAACCGGAAACGGGGGCCGCGCGGAGGTCGAGTGATCCCCGTAAAGGGCCGGTTCCACCAGCATGCGACCTGCATGCGGCGAGCGCGACCGATCCTGAAGCGGGGGTCGTGCAGAGGTCGAGTGTGACGTGCGGCATCAAGACGCTGCGTACGGTGTCAAGACGCTGCGTACTGCGTCGAGGCGGTGCGTACGGTGTCGAGGCGGCTGCGGGCCGGCAGGCCCTTGCCGCGCGGAATTCCTGAACACGGTCAGTTTTTCGTAGCCCCGCGTGATGTCGGGACCAGCTCCGCACAACTCCAGACGGCTCCGGCGATCGAAGTGGGCCCAGCCTCGCGAGGCCGTACGGCTCAAGCGACCACGTTAGGTCGCGCTTGCCGTATGGAGTCGCATGCTCGTGGGACAGGCCCTTTAGTTGCCCAAGCGAAATACGAGGTGCTGTTCCTCCAATCTGCGCTGGGTTCTGACAGTGGAGGAGGCCCAGGATGAAGTCAAGTCTACTTTATTTGTCACATTCACATACAAGATGTGCAGTGAAATGAAAGAGGCAATGCCTGCGGGATTGTGCAAAACTACAGAACAGAACCAGTCTTTACATTTTAAAAAAAGACACGACAGTATTTAGTCCCTGGTGAGATAAGAGTTTACAGTCCTGAGGAAAGAAACTCTGTCTCAATAGACAATAGACAATAGGTGCAGGAGTAGGCCATTCGGCCCTTCGAGCCAGCATCCTCAGTGTGACAGTGGAGGCGTTTGCCTGACCGTAGCAGCTGGAACAGTCCATTGCTGGGGTGGTAGGGGTCCCCCACAGTGTTGCTGGCTCTGGATCTGCACCCCCTGGTGTATAGGTCCTGCAGGGGGGGGGGGGCGAGTGTAGTTCCCATGGTGCGTTCGGCCAAACGCACTACTCTCTGCAGAGCCTTCCTGTCCTGGGCAGAGCTGTTCCCAAACCAAATTGTAATGTTGCCGGACAAGATGCTTTCCACAGCCCCAGTGTAGAAGCACTGGAGGATCCTCAGAGAGAAGCTGAGATGCAGAATGGATGCAGGAGGATTGCAGAGTTTCTTGTAAAAAAACGCTACCGATGATACGGCTTGTCAGTGATTGACACCAACAGTCCCATTAGCCCCTAAATTCAGAAGACAAGGTGAGCGGAGATAATGGAGAAAAGTGAAGTGATTTAGTGAATTGCTTTTGATGTGATTGACAGCGCAGCCTTTGACAGCTTTTTATTATGGTTTGTTTTTACACATTGGGACAAATAAAACCATTTCGTTGCTAAGGAAAGAAGTTTCAAAAGATAACAGAGGGTGGAAGGAATTGATTGCCCTCTCGCTTGCAAACTCTCCATTTAGAGCTCAATAAGTAAGTGTCAATATCCCAAACACCATTTAACATCAGCAAACAAATACAGCATTGTTCGGCACACATTATTCTGGCGGCACGCTGGTACAGTGGTAGAGTCGCTGCCTCACAGCGCCAGGGACCCGGGTTCCATCCTGACTACAGGGGTGCTGTCCTTACGGAGTTTGCACGTTCTCCCCGTGACCCGCATGGGTTTTCTCCTAGATCTTCGGCATCCTCCCACACTCCAAAGACAACAGACAATAGACATTAGGTGCAGGAGTAGGCAATTCGGCCCTTCGAGCCAGCACCACCATTCAATGTGATCTTGGCTGATCATCCCCAATCAGTACCCCGTTCCTGCCTTCTCCCCATATCCGTTATTTTTAAGAGCCCTATCTAGCTCTCTCTTGAAAGCATCCAGAGAACCTGCCTCCACCGCCAGAGGCAGAGAATTCCACAGAATCACCACTCTCGGTGAGAAAAAGTGTTTCCTTGTCTCCGTTCTAAATGGCTTACCCCTTATTCTTAAACATCCAGACTCTGGGTGCTGTTAGTTTAAGGAGTTTGAACGTTCTCCCCGTGAGCGCCTGAGTTTTATCCGGGTGCTCCAGTTTCCTCCCACACTCCAAAGACGTATAGTTTTGTAGTTTGACACAAAAAGCTGGAGTAACTCAGCGGGTCAGGCAGCATCTGTGGAGAACATGGATAGGTGACGTTTCACAGAGTGCTGGAGTAACTCAGCGGGTCAGGCAGCATCTGTGGAGAACATGGATAGGTGACGTTTCACAGAGTGCTGGAGTAACTCAGCGGGTCAGGCAGCATCTGTGGAGAACATGGATAGGTGACGTTTCACAGAGTGCTGGAGTAACTCAGCGGGTCAGGCAGCATCTGTGGAGAACATGGATAGGTGACGTTTCACAGAGTGCTGGAGTAACTCAGCGGGTCAGGCAGCATCTGTGGAGAACATGGATAGGTGACGTTTCACAGAGTGCTGGAGTAACTCAGCGGGTCAGGCAGCATCTGTGGAGAACATGGATAGGTGACATTTCACAGAGTGCTGGAGTAACTCAGCGGGTCAGGCAGCATCTGTGGAGAACATGGATAGGTGACGTTTCACAGAGTGCTGGAGTAACTCAGCGGGTCAGGCAGCATCTGTGGAGAACATGGATAGGTGACGTTTCACAGAGTGCTGGAGTAACTCAGCGGGTCAGGCAGCATCTGTGGTGAACATGGATAGGTGACGTTTCACAGAGTGCTGGAGTAACTCAGCGGGTCAGGCAGCATCTGTGGTGAACATGGATAGGTGACGTTTCACAGAGTGCTGGAGTAAAGGGCCTGTCCCACTTGGACAACCTAATCCACGAGTTTAGAAGACCCTAGATGAGTTGATAAAAATGTCAAGGTCGTGTTGACTCACCAAAGTAAAAAACCTCCTACGCCTATGTCAATGACCTCCTACGACTATGTTTACGACCTCCTACGACCCCCCTCGACCTCAGTCTTCCACACGTAAGACCAACCACGACTAGCTACAAGTGGATAATGATCACATGATAAAATGGTCATGTTTGCATTCTTTCTCGGGCCAGTTATCGACCTACGACCTACCATCACGACCTACTACGACCTACCTACGAGTAAAAATTATCCATTTTTTCCATGCTGACCTTTTTTTTACTCGTGGACATTTTGTATCAGGCTGGAAAAAACGGCGGGACCTACTAGAGGCCACGAGTACGCGGAGACCACTCACGAGCACGAGGAAGAGTTACGAAGACCTCCTACGACCTCGTGGCGACTATGCTGCGAGTATGAGCCAAGGGCAAACTCGGCAGATTAGGTCGTGAAAGTGGGACAGGGCTTCTCAGCGGGTCAGGCAGCAACTCTGGAGAACGTGGATAGGTGACATTTCCAATCGAGTCCCTTCTTCAGTGATAGAAGGGTTTTGACCCGAATCGTCATCTATTCTCCAGAGGAGCTGCCTGTCCCGCAGAGTTACTCCTGTATGTTGCGTCTATCTTTCATGTAAAACAGCATCTGCAGTTCTTGCTAATTGGCTCCAGTAGTTTACAAATTGTCCCTAGTGTGTAGGATTGTGCTGGTGTACAAGGTGATCTCTGGTCGGCACGGACTCGATGGGATTTCCCCAACTTTTTCATGAATTCACAAGTGACAAGAGCAGAATTAGGCCATTCGGCCCATCAAGTGTCTACCCCACCATTCAATCATGGCTGGTCTATCCCTCCTTCCCAACCCCATTCTCATGCCTTCTCCCCATAACCTCTGACACCAGCACTAATCAAGAGGCAGTCTATCTCTGCCTTAAAAATATCCGCTGACTTGGCCTCCACAGCCGTCTGTGGCAATGAATTCACCCTCGTGTGTAGGGAGTGGATGAGAAAGTGGGATAACATAGAACTAGTGTGAACAGGTGATCGATGGTTGGCATGGACTCTGTGGGTCGAAGGGCCTGTTTCCATGCTCTAAATTCCTCTAAATTCTAAAGTCAGAGTGTTTAATGCAACAACAGTATAGACAATAGACAATCGGTGCAGGAGTAGGCCATTCGGCCCTTCGTGCCAGCATCGCCATTCAATGTGATCATGGCTGATCATCCACAATCAGTACCCCGTTCCTGCCTTCTCCCCATATTCCCCGACTCCGCTATCTTTAAAGGGCCTGTCCCACTGTACGAGCTCATTCAAGAACTCTCCCGAGTTTAAAAAAAAATCAAACTCATGGTAAGCACGTAGAATGTACGTAGCGGGTACGTCGGAGCTCGGGACGTCTCTTAGCGGCTCATAACGCTAACGGCAGGTACTCGGGAAACGTGGTAAGCTCGTGAAGATTTTTCAACATGTTGAAAAATGTCCACGAGAGCCCCGAGTACCTACGAGCGGCCATTACCGTAAATCTCCGAGTTCGAATCAGGGGAAACATGGGAGAACTCTTGAATTACCTCGTACAGTGGGACAGGCCCTTTAGATAGAGCTCTGACTAGCTCTCTCTTGAAAGCATCCAGAGAGCCGACCTCCTCATCTCCTTCCTAAAGGAATATCCTTTAATTCTGAGGCTGTGCCCTCTGGTCCTGGACTCTCCCACTAGTGGAAACCTCCTCTCCACATCCACTCTATCCAAGCCCTCTTTGTGTGAAGACTTATTTTTTCTCAGAGGCCCTGAAATGCCTGGATTTAATTTTCAACATCAATATCGGCTTGCTCCAAACTCCCTGAAGATCCATCAATTTCCTGGATGCCCGATTCACACTGCGCTGAGAATGGAACCAGAGGATTAGTAAACGCAAGAGCAGTCAATCACAAATGTACATTAAAAATACCCAGGAGTAGATAAATCAACCTAAAATATAGTTCCAACTCAATCAATATCGGTGTTTCAGCAAAACTCTGCAATCAGAGGGCAACCGCTGAGATTGGAGCTAGAGAGAGAGAGATATCCTTTGGAAATTGAAAAATTTCAGTAAAAACCTCTGTAGTAAAATAGCGCATGAGCACGCGATCCCAGCAGAACACGGGACAAAGAACAGTACAGCACAGGAACAGGCCATTCGGCCCACAATGTCCGTGCCCAACACTAGGCCAAGTTAGACCTTAGATGTGTAGGAAGGAACTGCAGATGCTGGTTTAAGCCATAGATAGACACAAAATGCTGGAGTAACTCAGCGGGACAGGTAGCATCTCTGGAGAGAAGGAATGGGTGAAGTTTCGGGTCATGACCTTTCTCCAGACTACAGATGTTTAGTTTGGTTTAGTTTACAATACAATACAATACAATACAATACAATACCTTTCACACTGGCTGTGATACATCGTAGAAACAGGCCAGCGAATCCGCGCCGAGCTGCGATCCCCGCACGCTAACACTATCCTACACACCCTAGGGACAATTTATATTGATACCAAAGATCTCGGAGAAAACACACGCGGTTACAGGGAGAACGTACAAACTCCGCACAGACAGCACCCGTAGTCAGGATCGAATTCGGGTCTCTGGCGCTGTGAGGCGGCAACTCTACCGCTGCGCCACCGCGACGTTAAACAGCATTTAAAAAATACTTAGACGGGTACATGGATAGGAGAGGTTTGGAGGGATATGGGCCGGTGGGACTAGTGTAGATGGGGCATGTAGATGGGGCATGTAGATGCGAACAAGTGTAGATGGGGCATGTAGATGGGACTAGTGTAGATGGGACTAGTGTAGATGGGGCATGTAGATGGGACTAGTGTAGATGGGACTAGTGTAGTTGGGGCATGTAGGTGTGAACAAGTGTAGATGGGGCATGTAGATGGGGCATGTAGATGGGGCATTTAGATGGGACATGTAGATGGGGCATGTAGATGGGGCATGTAGATGGGACTAGTGTAGATGGGGCATGTAGATGGGACTAGTGTAGATGGGGCATGTAGATGGGACTAGTGTAGATGGGGCATGTAGATGGGGCATGTAGATGGGGCATGTAGATGGGGCATGTAGAGGGGCATGTAGATGGGACTAGTGTAGATGGGGCATGTAGATGGGGCATGTAGATGGGGCATGTAGATGGGACGAGTGTAGATGGGGCATGTAGATGGGGCATGTAGATGGGGCATGTAGATGGGACGAGTGTAGATGGGGCGTGTAGATGGGACTAGTGTAGATGGGGCATGTAGATGGGGCATGTAGATGGGGCATGTAGATGGGACTAGTGTAGATGGGGCATGTAGATGGGGCATGTAGATGGGGCATGTAGATGGGGCATGTAGATGGGGCATGTAGATGGGGCATGTAGATGGGGCATGTAGATGGGGCATGTAGATGGGGCATGTAGATGGGGCATGTAGATGGGGCATGTAGATGGGACATGTAGATGGGGCATGTGGATGGGGCATGTAGATGGGGCATGTAGATGGGGCATGTAGATGGGGCATGTAGATGGGGCATGTAGATGGGGCATGTAGATGGGACTAGTGTAGATGGGGCATGTAGATGGGGCATGTAGATGGGGCATGTAGATGGGGCATGTAGATGGGGCATGTAGATGGGACTAGTGTAGATGGGGCCTTTGCTGTGCCGGCACCCAAATTATGGAACGATCTGCCTCTCCACATTAAACAGGCCTCTTCTCTGTCTGTTTTTAAATCACTTCTTAAAACCCATCTCTTCTCCGTGGCCTTTGATACCCAGTAAGATGTCGACTTTATTTACTTGATTTAATTTCTTATTTTGATTGCTTTTATTGCGTGGCTATTATTTTTACTCATGTTTTATGTCTTTTAATTTATTGTTGTATTTCATATGTAATTTTTGCGCTTCATGTGAGCTGTTATGTTGTCTGTTTATGATGTCTTGTTTATTCTTCTGTACAGCACTTTGGTCAACATTGGTTGTTTTAAAGTGCTTAACAAATAAAGTTGGATTGGATTGGATTGGATGTAGATGGGGCATGTAGATGGGACTAGTGTAGATGGGGCATGTAGATGGGGCATGTAGATGGGGCATGTAGATGGGGCATGTAGATGGGACTAGTGTAGATGGGACTAGTGTAGATGGGGCATGTAGATGGGGCATGTAGATGGGGCATGTAGATGGGGCATGTAGAGGGGCATGTAGATGGGGCATGTAGATGGGGCATGTAGCTGGGGCATGTGGATGGGGCATGTAGATGGGGCATGTAGATGGGGCATGTAGATGGGACTAGTGTAGATGGGGCATGTAGATGGGGCATGTAGATGGGGCATGTAGATGGGGCATGTAGATGGGACTAGTGTAGATGGGGCATGTAGATGGGGCATGTGGATGGGGCATGTAGATGGGACTAGTGTAGATGGGGCATGTAGATGGGGCATGTGGATGGGGCATGTAGATGGGACTAGTGTAGATGGGGCATGTAGATGGGGCATGTAGATGGGGCATGTAGATGGGGCATGTAGATGGGGCATGTAGAGGGGCATGTAGATGGGGCATGTAGATGGGGCATGTAGCTGGGGCATGTAGATTTGGCATGAACGAGTTGAGCCAAGGAGGGTATTTTCATGCTGTATGCCTCCATGAGAATTTCCAATCTACCTTTCACAAAGGGTTTGGATAAATGTATGTATTACAGGAAAGAGTGGAGTGTAATAATGGGGTGGTCAGGGTGGCGCAGCAGTAGAGTTGCTGCCTCACAGCGCCAGAGACCCGTGTTAGATCCTGATTATGGGCACTGTCTGTACGGAGTTTGTACGTTCTCCCCGTGACCACTTGGGCATTCTACAAGATCTTCGGTTTCCTCCCACATTCCAAACATGTACAGGTTTGTAGGTTAATTTCAGGGAGTGCAGCGTAGGTTCACCAGGTTAATTCCTGGGATGGCGGGACTGTCATATGCTGAGAGAATGGAGCAGCTGGGCTTGTACACACTGGAGTTTAGAAGGATGAGAGGAGATCTTATTGAGACATATAAGATTATTAAGGATTTGGACGCGATAGAGGCAGGAAACACGTTCCCGATGTTGGGGGAGTCCAGAACCAGGGGCCACAGTTTAGGAATAAGGGGTAAGCCATTTAGAACGGAGACGAGGAAACACTTTTTCACACAGAGAGTGGTGAGTCTGTGGAATTCAGGTGGAGGCCGGTTCTCTGGATACTTTCAAGAGAGAGCTAGATAGGGCTTTTAAAGGTAGCGGAGTCAGGGGATATGGGGAGAAGGCAGGAACGGGGTACAGATTGGGGATGATCAGCCGTGATCACATTGAATGGCGGTGCTGGCTCGAAGGGCCGAACGGCCTACTCCTGCACCTATTGTCTATTGTCCATTGTCTATTGATTGGCTTTATATAAATGTACATTGTCCCTAGTGTGTGTAGGATAGTGTTAGTGTGCTGGTCGGCATGGACTCTGTGGGCCGAAGGGCCCGTTTCAATGCTGCATCTCTAAACTAAACTATACAAGAAGGGTCTCGACCCAAAACGTCATCCGTTCCTTCTCACCAGAGACGCTGCCTGTCCTGCTGAGTTACTCCAGCATTTTGTTTCTATCTTCGATCTGAAATAATAATAAGTTTAATTGGAGAAACTAGTTCAAAGAGCTGGAACAGTCATGTCGAGTTGAACAGGCCTCATTTCTACTGCATTTAATACATTGCACAATTAGTGTCATTCCCCTTCCTGCCAGAAATAGCAAGCTGCTCCATTCCGCTTTCAACATCTTGTACGCAACTCTGGAAAATAAAATCACTGCTAAAATAATACTCAACAGTCAAGATAGACACAGAGTGCTGGAGTAACTCAGCGGGTCAGGCAGCATCTGTGGAGAACATGGATAGGTGGCGTTTCACAGAGTGCTGGAGTAACTCAGCGGGTCAGGCAGCATCTGTGGAGAACATGGATAGGTGGCGTTTCACAGAGTGCTGGAGTAACTCAGCGGGTCAGGCAGCATCTGTGGAGAACATGGATAGGTGACGTTTCACAGAGTGCTGGAGTAACTCAGCGGGTCAGGCAGCATCTGTGGAGAACATGGATACGTGACGTTTCACAGAGTGCTGGAGTAACTCAGCGGGTCAGGCAGCATCTGTGGAGAACATGGATAGGTGACGTTTCACAGAGTGCTGGAGTAATTCAGCGGGTCAGGCAGCATCTGTGGAGAACATGGATAGGTGACGTTTCACAGAGTGCTGGAGTAACTCAGCGGGTCAGGCAGCATCTGTGGAGAACATGGATAGGTGACGTTTCACAGGGTGCTGGAGTAACTCAGCGGGTCAGGCAGCATCTGTGGAGAACATGGATAGGTGACGTTTCACAGAGTGCTGGAGTAATTCAGCGGGTCAGGCAGCATCTGTGGAGAACATGGATAGGTGACGTTTCACAGAGTGCTGGAGTAATTCAGCGGGTCAGGCAGCATCTGTGGAGAACATGGATAGGTGACGTTTCACAGAGTGCTGGAGTAAAAATCAATTAATGAATAACCAAAAATTCAATACCAGAGGCCCGGGATAGATCCTGACTACACATGCTGCCTGTATGGAGTTTATACATTCTCCCCGAGACCTGCGTAGGTTATATAGACAATATAGACAAAAGGTGCAGGAGTAGGCCATTCTGCCCTTTGAGCCAGTATCACCATTCAATGTGATCATGGCTGATCTTCCACAATCAGTACCCCGTTCCTGCCTTCTCCCCATATCCCCTGACTCCGCTATTTCTAAGAGCCCGATCTAGGTCTCCCTTGAAAGCATCCAGAGAACCGGCCTCCACCGCCCTCTGAGGCAGAGAATTCCACAGACTCACCACTCTTTGTGAGAAAAAGTGTTTCCTCGAAGAAAGTGTTTTCTCCAGGTGTCATAGGTTCAAAGGTTATTCAGCCATTCGGCCCATCGAGACTACTCCACCATTCAATCATGGCTGATCTATCTCTCCCTCTCAACCCCATTCTCCTGCCTTCTCCCCATAACCCCTGACACCCGTACTAATCAAGAATCTGTCACTTTCCGCCTTAAAAATTCCAATGACTTGGCCTCCGCAGCCTCCTGCGGCTGTGGCTCCTCCGGTTTCCTCCCACATTCCGAAGATGTGCCGGCTTGTAGGTTAATTGTTTTTTGTAAATTGTCCCCAGTGTGTGGGATGCGTTAGTGAGATAACATAGAATTAGGGTACAGGATGATCGCTGGTCGGTGCGGACTCGGTGGGCCGAATGGCCTGTTTCACCACTGTGTCTCTCAACTAAACCTGATCTAAACTGATTAAAGTTATGTGTCAACCTTGACCATCCTCTTTATCTGCTGAGATAATCCCGAAATAAAAATCTAGTGTAGATGGGGCTCGAGAAATCATTGATGCATTGGTGATCATTTTCCAATGTTCTATCGATTCAGGATCAGTTCCTGGGGATTGGAAGATAGCTAATGTTATCCCACTTTTTAAGAAAGGAGCGAGCAAGAAAACAAGGAATTACAGACCAGTTAGCCTGACTTCGGTGGTGGGGAAGGTGCAGGAGTCAATTATTGCAGTAAATGCATTGGTCCAAGTCAGCATGGAAATCCTGCTTAACTAGGATTTCTTCTGGAAATTTTTGAGGATGTAACTAGGAAAATGGACAAGGGAGAGCCAGTGGATGTAGTGTACCTGGACTTTCAGAAAGCATTTGGTAAGGTCCCACACAGGAGATTAGTGGGCAAAATTAGACAACATGGTATTGGGGACTGGGTACTGACATGGATAGAGAATTAGTTAGCAGACAGGAAACAAAGAGTAGGAATAAACGGATCCCTGTCAGAATGGCAGGCAGTGGCGAGTGGAGTGCTGCAAGGCTCGGTGCTGGGACCACAGCTATTTACAATATACATCAATGATTTGGATGATGGAATGAAAAGTAACATTAGCAAGTTTGCGGATGACACAAAGCTGGGTGGCAGTGTGAACTGTGAAGAGGAAGCTAGGAGGATGCAGGGTGACTTGGACAGGTTGAGTGAGTGGGCAGATGCATGGCAGATGCAGTATAATGTGGATAAATGTAAGGTTGTCCACTTTGGCAGCAAGAACATGGATGCAGATTATTATCGCAATGTTGTCAGATTAGGAAAAAGGGAAGTGCAACATGATCTGGGTGTCCTTGTTCATCAGTCACTGAAAGTAAACATGAAGGTACAGCAGGCATTGAAGAAAGCTAATGGCATGTTGTCCATCATAACAAGAGGATGTGAGTATAGGAGTAAAGAGGTCCTTCTGCAGTTGTACAGGGCCCTGGTGAGACCACACCTGGAGTATTGTGTGCAGTTTTGGTCTTTTATTTTGAGGAAGGACATCCCTGCTATTGAGGGAGTGCAGCGTAGGTTCACCAGGTTAATTCCCGGGTTGGCAGGACTGACATATAAGGAAAGAATGGAAAGACTTGACTTGTACTTACTGGAATTTAGAAGGATGAGGGGATCTTATAGAAACATATAAAATTATAAAAGAACTGGACAAGCTGGATGCAGGAAAAATGTTCCCAATGTTGGGGGAGTCCAGAACCAGGGGGCCACAGCCTAAGAATAAAGGGGAGGCCATTTAGAACTGAGGTGAGGAAAATTGTTTTCACCCAGACAGTTGTGAATTTGTGGAATTCCCTGCCATAGAGGGCAGTGGAGGCCAAATCACTGGATGGATTTAAGAGAGAGTTAGATGGAGCTCTAGGGGCTAGTGGAATCAAGGGATATGGGGCGAAGGCAGGCACGGGTTATTGATTGGGGATGAACAGCCATGATCACAATGAATGGCGGTGCTGGCTCGAAGGGCCGAATGGCCTCCTCCTGCACCTATTTTCAATGTTTCTATGTTTCTATGTTTCTAATGGTGAAAAATACATCGCAATTTGGCATGGGCAACTAGCAGCAGCTTCAGTGGAAGGGAAATTTGGAAACAGAGTGGAACACACAGCCGCTGCTACTTAGCACTCCTAAATTCACCGCATCAGCCTTTTTGCTGATTGAGTTTGGGTGCAATTGTCTTTGTATCTACACCGAGGGAATTTAGAATGCAGAATTGTCAGTCATAGGGTGATACAGCGTGGTAACAGGCCCTTCGGCCCAACTTGCCCACACCGCCCAACATGTCCCATCTACCCCAGTCTCACCTGCCTGCGTTTGGTCCATATCCCTCCAAACCTGTCCTATCCATGTACCTGTCTAACTGTTCCCTACAGCCAGCAGGTTATTAAACACGACAACAAATAAGCTCGGAACTACAACAGATTATTATTAATATTGCACTATATTTGTTCTCTGAGGTAGACAAAAATGCTGGGGAAACTCAGCAGGTGAGGCAGCATCTATGGAGCGAAGGAATAGGCAACATTTCGGGCCAAGACCCTTTTTCAGATTGTCCAGCATTTGCAGTAATTCTTAAACTTAATATTCATTTTCTGGATACTTTCAAGAGAGAGCTAGATAGGGCTCTTAAAGATAGCAGAGTCAGGGGATTTGGGGAGAAGGCAGGAACGGGGTACTGATTGGGGATGATGAGCCATGATCGGGATGACAGATGGCACAATGGGCTAAGTGTTCGGCTGGCAACCGGAAGGTAGCCAGTTCGAATCCCACTTGGTGTGCATACTGTCGTTGTGTCCTTGGGCAAGACACTTCACCCACCTTTGCCTGTGTGTGAATATGTGTGAGTGATTGGTGGTGGTCGGAGGGGCCGTAGGCGCAGATTGGCAGCCACGCTTCCGTCAGTCTGCCCCAGGGCAGCTGTGGCTACAGAAGTAGCTTACCACCACCGAGTGTGACTGAGGAGTGAATGAATAATGTGATGTAAAGCGCCTTGAGTATTAGAAAGGCGCTATATAAATCCCATCCATTATTATTATTATTATTATGATCACATTGAATGACGGTGCTAGCTCAAAGGGTGGAATGGCCTACTCCTGAACCTATTGTCTACTGTCTATTGATTATTTATTGAGTATGTGTGCATGTGTATACACACGCACTGAATTTTTCTTCTCCCGTTATGTATTATATTCATATATTCCGTTGTGCTGAAGCAAGTAAGAATTTCATTGTCCTATCTGGGACACATGACAATAAAATACTCTTGACTCTTGACATTGCGATAGTCCCTGCCTCAACTACCTCCTCCGGCAGCTCGTTCCATACATCCACCATACGATACGATACGATGAAACTTTATTCATCCCGGGAGGGAAATTGGTCTGCGGACATTCACAACACACACAAGGTACCCGGAAACTTGAATTTAAAATTGAAAAAGAAAAAGAAAAAGGACAAGTGGCTGTTGTCTGGCTGCCGTGTGCACGGCGCCTACACTGGGACAAATGAACAAACACACACACAGACTGATGCCCTGGATAGATTATAAACTAGAATGCCCCCCCCCCTCCCCCATGCTGGGTCCCCATTGTCTTCCCCACATCCCCACGCTCCACCTCCGCCAAGGCTCCTGCCATCGTCAAGGCTCCCATTGCTGCTGAGGCTCACTCTGCCGCCAATGCTCCAGCTGCCGAGGCTCCCATCGCTGCCGCTGCTGAGGCTCCTTAGGCCCAGACAGGTCTCACCACCCAGCTTCTCCACGGTCCCCTGGAAGGCCTGAGGGATGAGTCGGACGTACCAGGGCACGTTCCAGTCGGCAGCCGCCGTTCCGGTCGGCAGAGGAGGCGCGGATGTTCAGCTGGCGGATCGGCCCCGCGCGGCTCCCTGTGACACCACCCTTTGTGTGAAAACGTTACCCCTCAGATTCTTATTGAATCTTTTCCCCTTCACCTTGAACCTCCTCAGGTTCCTATTAAAGATTGTTAAGGGCTTGGACACGCTAGAGGCAGGAAACATGTTCCCGATGTTGGGGGAGTCCAGAACCAGGGGCCACAGTTTAAGAATAAGGGGTAAGTCATTTAGAACGGAGACAAGGAAACACTTTTTCTCACAGAGAGTGGTGAGTCTGTGGAATTCTCTGCCTCAGAGGGCGGTGGAGGCAGGTTCTCTGGATGCTTTATTTTTTAATTTTTTTTAATTTTTTTTAAATTTTTATTAGAAGTACGGTAAATTACAATAATACACAACACATATATCTTAATACATTTTTTTGTACCGCTTCATTTTTTTGAGCTTTAAGAAAAAGATAGAAGTAAGGAAAGTAAAGAAAGTGCGCAAGAGTCGTGAAGTGCAAGAGAGTGTTGAGAAAAGAAAGCCCCTTAGAAAAGAAGTTAGAGAAGGAAGTGAAGTAAGAAAGTAGACCCTAGAAAAGAAGGAAAAATAAAGTAGGGACAATCGCTCTATTATAACATTAAACTCCGCAGAAAGGGGACTACCAACCAAGTCTGTTTTTGTTGTTTTACCTCCCATTGCCAGGTCCTGATACCATATATTTATTTATTTATTTTTTAAATTACTATTGCACCTCATGCTTGTAATAGGTCCATAAACGTAGACCACGTCTTTTGGAATTGGTCTGCTTTACCTGCTAAGAGGAATCTCATCTCTTTCAGATGTAATGTTTCAAACATATTTGATGTCCACATTTTTATTGTTGGTGTGGGCGCATTGGATATGGATGCTTTCAAGAGAGAGCTAGATAGGGCTCTTAAAGATAGCGGAATCAGGGGGTATGGGGAGAAGGCAGGAATGGGGTACTGATTGGGGATGATCAGCCATGATCACATTGAATGGCGGTGCTGGTTAGAAGGGCTGAATGGCCTACTCCTGCACCTATTGTCTATTGTATATTGAATGGCGGTGCTTACTGGAAGGGCTGAATGGTCTACTCCTGCACCTCTTTTCTATGGTCTATTGTCTATAATGCAGCTGGGACATGTTGGCCGGTGTGGGCAGGTTGGGCACAAGGGCCTGTTTCCACACTGTATCACTCTATGACTATATCTGAAACTGCACTGACCCAAGTAGTGTCATGCGCACTATCCTTCACACTGAACAAGCACTGAAGTTGTTAACAATCTGGTTGTCTTTTTCACTGAACTGTGTTAGCTGTGGTGTTGGGTTCTTGGATGTCACCACAGGTAGCTGGATGACAGCGAGCGTTGAACTGGATACAATCAAGCCGCAATTTAATTGAGGCCTCTCGACTTCTAGTCAGGCCAGGCATCACCCCAGCCTTCCCTGGTGTAGATAATTGGTGAAAGTTGGAGTAGCACAGACTTCACTTGTTCCCAGTCAAGTCTTGTATCAGTTTAATTTAGATATACAGTGCAGAAACAGGCCCTTCGGCCCACCGAGTCCGCGTCGACCAGCGATCCCCCCGCACACTAGCACTATCCTACACACACTGGGGACAATGTTTACATTTATACCAAGCCGATTAACCACAGGGTAATGCGAGTGCACGGGGTGATTGCTCGGTGGCATGGACTCGATGGGCCGAAGGACCCAGCTTCATGCTGTATCTCTAAAGTAAAGAATAGTCTAAAGTCTAAAGATTCAAGGAAGTTCTCAAGAATAAAATGGCCTTCCAATGATATGTCATCGGAATAGTCATTTTGTATATTCATATTGTAAACACATTCACAGGTGCCGGGTAGGCCCTGTGTTCAAGATCAATAATTGAAGATCATGGTGGTGCAGCGGTAGAGTTGCTGCCTCACAGCGCCAGAGATCCAAGTTCGATCCTGACCACGGGTGCTGTCTTTACGGAGTTTGCACGTTCTCCCCGTGACCTGCGTGGGTTATCTCCGGGTGCTCCGGTTTCCTCCCACACTCCAAAGATGTGCAGGTCTGTAGGTTAATTGGCTTTGGTACAATTGTAAATTGTCCCTAGTGTGTGTCGGATAGTGTTAGTGTGCGGGGATCGCTTGTCAGTGCGGACTCGGTGGGCTGAGGGGCCTGTTTCCGCGCTGTATCTCTATACTATCTCTACAAAATTACTAAACTACGTTTATTGATCAATTTTATTGAACCAATTTCCTTGATCACATTGAATGGCGGTGCTGGCTCGAAGGGCCGAATGGCCTACTCCTGCACCTATTGTCTATTGTCTATATTAACCTACAAACCTGCACGTCTTTAGAGTGTGGGGGAAAACCTGAGCGCCCGGAGAAAACCCACGCAGGTCATGGGGAGAACGTACAAACTCCGTACAGACAGCACCCGTAGTCAGGATGGAACCCGGGTCTCTGGCGCTGTGAGGCAGCAACTCTACCGCTGCGCCACCGTGCTGACTCGTTGAAAATTTCCAGCATACTTTAGATTTTGAACATGTAATGTATTTGACGTTTTTGTCGAGGGTGTGTTTAGCTGTCACCACTCAACAGAACAAGCTTTGTGAACCTTGACGTGGGACCCTCATTACTGACATAAGATGCATCGATACACTGTCGATATGCTGTCACATCTTAACATGCCTGTACGCAACAGTAACAGCTTTCCCATTAGGGACAGATATAATGTTACAGGCAACATGAAAATGCAATGAGACTCACCATAAAAACCATGGAGAAAGAAATATTCTCTTTATTCTGATGAAGTGGCTCGACCCGAAGCATCACCTATCCATA
>NC_045958.1:127749446-127765802 GCF_010909765.2 Amblyraja radiata
CTACCCAGTCAGCGGAAAGACAATACATGATTACAATGTACATGATAAAGGAATAACATTGTGGGAATAAAGTCCAGAAAAGTCTGATTAAAGATAGTCTGAAGGTCTCCAATGAGTTAGATGGGAGGTCAGGACCGCTTTCTAGTTGCTGGTAGGATGGTTCAGTTGCCTGATAACAGCTGGGAAGAAACTGTCCCTGAATCTGGAGGTGTACGTTTTCACACTTCTGTACCTCTTGCCTGATGGGAGAGGGGAGAAGAGGGATTGGCCGGGGGTGAGATTCACTCTTATGCGTTTTTTGGCCAATTGCCCTCTGTAAATTGTCCCTCGTGTGTGTAGGATAGTGTTAGTGTGCAAGGATCACTGGTCGGCATGGACTCGGTGGGCCGAAGGGCCTGTTTCCGTGCTGTATCTCTAACATAAACTAAACGAAAGGCAGAGAGGGGCAGGTGTGTGGAGGGGAGCTAAATCCTATCAACTTCATCATATTGAAGGTAAATGGAACAGGGCTCTTTTATATATAAGTGCTGCAGAGAGCTAATGGATTTCCTGCCAGCCGTCAAAGGCTAGCGTAATGTTTTTTTTTCCACCAAGTAAAATCAGATAATGTTCTATTTTGAAAACCGTTGTATGGAATCCCATGGGCCTTCCGTTGACACAATAAGTCAAAGAGCCATTACCTGCCTTACATGGGATTTTAACTTCATTCTCTATCCAGCATCAAAGAACATGTTTGGGGAAAAGGTTCACAAGATTTATTCTGCAAGTATCAAGTGAATAATCTTTGTGACTGATTTTTGGTCTAATATGTTTGAAGGGACACAAAAAGCTGGAGTAACTCAGCGGGTCAGGCAGCATCTCTGGAGAACATGGATAGGTGACGTTTCACAGAGTGCTGGAGTAACTCAGTGGGTCAGGCAGCATCTCTGGAGAACATGGATAGGTGACGTTTCACAGAGTGCTGGAGTAACTCAGCGGGTCAGACAGCATCTCTGGAGAGAAGGAATCGGTGATGTTTCACCTCTAAACCTAAACCAGCATTCTTTCCCACTCCTTTACTTGAATAACTTGACTCCAATTGCAGGACCAGTTGAGTTTAGTTTATTGTCACGTGTACTGAGGAACAGTGAAAAGCTTTGTCTGAAGAAGGGTTTCGGCCCGAAACGTCGCCTATTTCCTTCGCTCCATAGATGCTGCTGCACCCGCTGAGTTTCTCCAGCAATTTTGTGTACCTTAGTGAAAAGCTTTTGTTGCGTGCTAACCAGCCTGTGGAAAGACTATACATGATTACAATCGAGCCATTTTGGTCGTAGGAATAAAGGTCTAGACTATTTTTGCCAAATGGGGAGACAATCCTGAAATCGGAGGTGCAAAGGGACTTGGGAGCTGGTGCAGGATTCCCAAAAAGTTAATCTGCAAGTCCAATCGGTAGTAAAGAAAGCAAACTCAGTGCTAGCATTTATTTCGAGAGGGCTTGTATACAAAAACAGGGATGTAATGCTGAGGCTCTATAAGGCGCTGGTCTGGCCGCTTTTGGAATATTGTGAACAATTCTGGGCCACATATCTGAGGAAAGATGTTCTGGCTCTGGAGAGGGTCCAGAGGAGGTTTACAGGAATGATCCCAGGAAATAACCAAATCCTTGCAATTCTGGTCACTTGGCAGTTTTGAGGTAATAATAAACAAAGTTAATGTTTCAAGTCAATAATCGTTAATGAGGAATTGAAATTGCTTAGATTATAAACAACAACAAAAAATATTTCAATTAAGACACATAGGAGTCTGCAGATGCCTGAAACATGAGCTAAACATGCTGGAGGAATTCAGTTGATCATGTGGTATAGAACATAGAAGAGTACAGCACAGGAACAGGCCATTCATGGTACACCAGACATTGAAAGTAGGCATGCAGGTACAGCAGGCAGTGAAGAAAGCGAATGGTATGTTAGCATTCATAGCAAAAGGATTTGAGTATAGGAGCAGGGAGGTTCTACTGCAGTTATACAGGGTCTTGGTGAGACCACACCTGGAGTATTGCGTACAGTTTTGGTCTCCTAATCTGAGGAAAGACATTCTTGCCATAGAGGGAGTACAGAGAAGGTTCACCAGACTGATTCCTGGGATGTCAGGACTTTCATATGAAGAAAGACTGGATAGACTCGGCTTGTACTCGCTAGAATTTAGAAGATTGAGGGGGGATCTTATAGAAACGTACAAAATTCTTAAGGGCTTGGACAGGCTAGATGCAGGAAGATTATTCCCGATGTTGGGGAAGTCCAGAACAAGGGGTCACAGTTTAAGGATAAGGGGGGAAATCTTTTAGGACCGAGATGAGAAAAACATTTTTCACACAGAGAGTGGTGAATCTGTGGAATTCCCTGCCACAGAAGGTAGTTGAGGCCAGTTCATTGGCTATATTGAAGAGGGAGTTAGATGTGGCCCTTGTGGCTAAAGGGATCAGGGGGTATGGAGAGAAGGCAGGTACAGGATACTGAGTTGGATGATCAGCCATGATCATATTGAATGGCGGTGCTGGCTCGAAGGGCCGAATGGCCTACTCCTGCACCTATTGTCTATGTTTCTATGTTTCAGCCCACAATGTCCGTGCTGAACATTGTACCAAATTAAACCAATCTCCTCTGCCTGGGCATCATCCATAGCCATCCATCCTCTGCTCTATGGTCCTTTGATGACTATGGGCAAGGACTTCTTCTTGTCGAGCCCACACACAAGATTAGAAGTTGTTCAGCCAGAGTTGAACCCACTTCTCGGCATCTGCACACAGTGGTGTCTGCCTTGTGGCCTCTTGTGCTTCTTGTGCGTGGTGGTGGAAAGATTGGTGGAAACAGGGGCCGCGATCGACGTGAACGTTCTTTCCTTGACCCCCGCTATGGGCAAGGGTGATAACGAGATACACAGACAGTGGAACTCACCAGGATGACAGTGAAACTAGTATAACGGCCAGGGTGGGGGAGGGGCCCGAGAGAGAGGGGATGCAGGGGTTATTTGACATCAGAGAAATCAATATTCCCTCTCTCCGGCCCACCCCATCCAAGTTCTCCGACTAGTTTCACTGCCCTCCTGATAAATGTTATAGTTTGTCACCCTCACCTCAATGAACCATTCCACATTTTCTTTGGGCATCGTCTGCTTTGATCTGTCATTTTCACACCTTACCCTTCCATATATCAATGTCTCCCTCTCCCCTGACTCTCAGTCTGAAGAAGGGTCTCGACCTGAAACATCAACTATTCCTTCTCTCCAGAGATGCTGCCTGACTCGATGAGTTACTCCAGCGTTTTGTGTTTTATTGTTTTCATAAGAGTCAAAAGGGATAGGAGTAGATTTAGGCCATTCGGCCCATCGTCTACTCTGCCATTCATTCATGGCTTAACAGGTTGAAGGCCAGGAACAGAGTCAGTAACACCACCATCATGGAGCTTCAGTACACACTCTGCAGAAGATCTCCAGGGCATCCTGAATTCTTTGCCAAGGCATACAGAGCCATGGGCCTAGCCTTGAACATCAAGAAGACCCAGGTCCTACATCAACCTCCACCCAACCAGCTGTCTGCCCAGCCCACTATAAAAGTGGACGACACCACTCTTGAATGCGTTGACCACTTCCCCAACCTTGGCAGCATTCTTTCCTCAAAAGCTGACTGACTCTGAGGTCAACCATCGCCTGAGTTGTGCCAGCGGAGCCTACGCCTGACTCAGGAAAAGAGTCTTTGAAGACCGAGACCTAAAGGCTCAAACAAAACTGCTGGTCTACAGAGCCGTTGTCCTCTCCACCCTGTTGTATGGAGCCGAGTCATGGACCACCTACAGCAGGCATCTGTCAGCACTGGAACAATACCATCAAAGATCCTTACGAAAGATTCTGAGGATCAGCTGGGAGGACAAACGCACCAACATCAGCGTTTTGGAGGAAGCCAACATGACCAGCATCAACACCACATGAATGCAGCACCAATTTCGATGGACTGGCCGTGTCAATATCCGCATGTCCAACACACGTCTCCCTAAACACATCCTGTACTCTCCCAACTGAATGAAGGTCGGCGAGCCCCCGGCGGGCCAAAGAAACGCTTCAAGGACAACGTCAAGAACAGCCTGAAGAAATCTCACATCACATCGAGCAACTGGGAGCACATTGCAAGGGACAGGCGCTCCTGGAGGAAACCCGTGCGGGAAGGAGCTGCACGTCAGGAGAAGGAACTACGACGTGTCGCAGAGACAGCACCGTAAGGAGAGAGAGAAGGGGGCTCGACGACTACCAACCACCGCCAGTCTCCACTGCCCACGTTGCACCAAGGTGTGTGGATCACGGATCAGCCTCTACAGACATCTGCAGACCCACAAGTAGACGACCCTATGGAGAGGAGAGGACAGTCATACTCGTTTGCAGTGACCACCGATGATGATGATCTGTCTCTCCATCCAAACCCCATTCTCCTGCCTTCTCCCCATAACCTCTGACACCTGTACTATTCAAGAATCTGTCCATGTGTAGGAAAGAACTGCAGATGCTGGTTTAAATCGATGGTAGACAATTGAAGGTATCGCAGCGGGACAGGCAGCATCTCTGGAGAGAAGGATTGGGTGATGTTTCAGGGTCGAGACCCTTCTTCAGACCCAGTCTGAAGAAGAATCTATCTATCTCTGCCTTAAAAATATCCACTGACTTGGCCTCCACAGCCGTCTGCGGCAAAGAATTCCACAGATTCACCACCTTCTGACTAAAGAAATTCCTCCTCATCTCATCCTAAAAGAGCGTCCTTTAATTCTGAGGTTACGACCTCTTGTCCTAGATTCTCCCACTAATACAACGCTGAAACAGGCCCTTCAGCCCACGGAGTCTGCACCGGCAAGCAATCCCTGCACACGAGCACTATCCTGCACACTCTATATGGACTCTATATTTGAGGAAGGACATTCTTGCTATTGAGGGAGTGCAGCGTAGGTTTACAAGGTTAATTCCCGGGATGGCGCGACTGTCATATGCTGAGAGAATGGAGCAGCTGGGCTTGTACACTCTGGAGTTTAGAAGGATGAGAGGGTATCTCTTTGTAACATATAAGATTGTTAAGGGTTTGGACACGCTGGAGGCAGGAAACATGTTCCCTATGTTGGGGGAGACCAGAACCAGGGGCCGTAGTTTAAGAATAAGGAGTAAGCGGAGACGAGGAGATGAGGAAACACTTTTTCTCACACAGAGTGGTGAGTCTGTGGAATTCTCTGCCTCAGAGGGCGGTGGAGGCCGGTTCTCTGGATGCTTTCAAGAGAGAGCTAGATAGGGCTCTTAAAGATAGCGGAGTCAGGGGATATGGGGAGAAGGCAGGAATAGGGTACTGATTGGGGATGATCAGCCATGATCACATTGAATGGCGGTGCTGGCTCGAAGGGCCTTATGACCTACTCCTGCACCTATTGTCTATTGTCTATTGACTATTGTCTATATGGACAATTTTACATTGATACCAAAGTCAATTAACTTGCAAATCTGTACGTCTTTGGAGTGTGGGAGGAAACCGGAGCAGGCGGAGAAAACCCTACGTGTCACTGGCGCTGTGAGGCAGCAACTCTACCACTGCGCCACTGCGCCCGACCCAGACGGAAACGTGTGACTAAAGTGAATCTTCACACCGATTTAATGAATCTTTCACGTAATGTGACTGAGGTTGGCATCGCTCCTTTGCTTATGTAAACAACAACTGTTCCTCTGGATAATTGCCAACGCAATGTAGAGAACAATATGGAGTCACTGAACGACGTCTGCGGAGAGGACAAGGAGTAAGTGTGATGTGTTTGCCTTTTGAGAGGCGACACAGATGTGATGTTTTCAATGCAATAAATTCTCACCTCGGTGAAAATGTTGGTGTGTTGACCAAACTTGGTAACAGTCAACCTGCCGTGTTACTTTCGGGTGTTTGTAGCTCTTTTCAAACCTGAATGAAAAGCATTTGGGCATTTGGTCATGGTGGCGCAGCGGTAGAGTTGCTGCCTTACAGCGCTTGCAGCGCCGGAGATCCAGGTTCCATCCCGGCCACGGGTGCTGTCTGTACGGAGTTTGTACGTTCTCCCCGTGACCTGCGTGGGTTTTTCTCCGAGATCTTCGGTTTCCTCACCCGCACTCCAAAGACGTACAGGTTTAGATAATAGACAATAGACAATAGGTGCAGGAGTAGGCCATTCGGCCCTTCGTGCCAGCACTGCCATTCAATGGGAGCTCCAGGCCCCCGACCAAGGAAGAACAAAAGGGAAGGACTTGAACTTTATTTGGCCTTCCATCACAGTGAGGAATGTGTAGGAGTCACTGTGGTGGATGTTCATGTTAAAATGTGTTTTTGAAGTTATTTTAATTGTATGACTGACCTGGCCAGTGAAATTCCTCGTATGTTGCAAAACATACTTGGCGAATAAAGTGTGATTCTGATTCTGATTCTGATTCTGAGGAGGCCATTCGGCCCTTCGAGCCAGCACCGCCATTCAATGGGATCATGGCTGATCATCCCCAATCAGTACCCCAGTTCCTGCCTTCTCCCCATATCCCCTGACTCCGCTATCTTTAAGAGACCTATCTAGCTCTCCCTTGAAAGTATCCAGAGAACCGGCCTCCACCGCCTTCTGAGGCAGAGAATTCCACAAACTTGTAGATTAAATGGCTTGGTGTAAATGTAAATTATCGCCAGTGTGTGTAGGATAGTGTTAGTGTGCAGGGATCGCTGGTCGGCGCAGACTCGGTGGGCCGTAGGGCCTATTTCCGCACTGTATCTCTAAAAGTCAAGGGGATATGGGGAGAAGGCAGGAACGGGGTACTGATTGTGGCTGATCAGCCATGATCACATTGAATGGCGGTGCTGGCTCGAGAGGCTGAATGACCTACTCCTGCACCTATTGTCTATTGTGTATAATTAAACTAAACTAAACTAAATTAAAACATAAACCAACATGTTTTAAGAAACATTTAGATAGGTAAATGGATAGACCTCGTGAATTACCTCGTACTGTGGGGCAGGGGCTTAACTCAGCGGGACAGGCAGCATCTCTGGAGAGAAGGGATGGGTGACGTTTCAGGTCGAAACTCTTTTGCTGAAGGAGGGTCTCGACCCAAAACCTCACCCACTCCTTCTCTCCAGAGATGCCGCCTGTCCCGCTGAGTTAAACAAAGCTAATGATAGACAAAAATGCTAGAAAACTCAGCGGGTGAGGCAGCATCTTTGGAGCGATGTTATAGATGACGTTTCTGATCGACCCGAAACGTCACCTATTCCTTTGCTGCCTCACCCGCTGAGTTTCTCCAACATTTTATCCACTTTTATCCATTTATCCATTTTAAAACAGCTTTTATCCACGAGTAGTTGCTCTACTCAACAGCCAAAAATCTGTAGCCTCCCTTTGATCTGGTATTTTGTTGGTTCACATGCTTGATCAATGGTGTTTTATCATTAATGTTTTATTATTATTAATGTTCAGTGTTTTGAGGCATTCGTAACTGTCACTGTATGTCATGTTGTTACTTGTGGGCGGAGCACCAAGGCAAATTCCTTGTATGTGAATACTTGGCCAATAGAAACATAGAAACATAGAAAATAGGTGCAGGAGTAGGCCATTCGGCCCTTCGAGCCAGCACCGCCATTCAATATGATCATGGCTGATCATCCACAATCAATACCCCGTTCCTGCCTTCTCTCCATACCTCCTGATCCCTTTAGCCACAAGGGCCACATCTAACTCCCTCTTAAATATAGCCAATGAACCGGCCTCAACCACCTTCTGTGGCAGAGAATTCCACAGATTCACCACTCTCTGTGTAAAATGTTTTTCTCATCTCGGTCCTAAAAGATTTCCCCCTTATCCTTTAATTGTGACTCCTTGTTCTGGATAAACTTACTTACTTAAGGGCCTGTCCCACTTGCATGCGATTGCATGGGTTTGGCGCGACCAAACATGGTCGCTTGACCACCGTATGGCCGCGCGGGGCCGGTGCCACTTGGAAGTGCGTAGTTGTGCGGGGCTGGTCCCGACATCGCGCGGGGCTCCGAAAAACTGTCTTGGTCCGAAATCTTTGCGCGCCAACGGCCTGTTGGCATGCAAACGCAGCGTATTGACGGCGTACGCAGCGTCTTGACTGCGTATGCCTATCGCGTGGCAATGCGCGATGATGTCACAGCCGGACGCCGTGCAACGCCCAAATTCAGTCGGCCCGCCTCCTGCCCAGCTGATTGGTGAGTATGACGCAAATGACATCACTTAGCGCGTACTTAGCACGTACTTAGCGCGTACTTAGCGCAAACTTCGTGTGAACTCCGCTTCCGTTTGGTCGCGCCAAACGCATGCAATCGCATGTAAGTGGGACAGGCCCTTTACTTACTTACATTTTTATCTACCTTCAATTTTCCCAGCAAACTAAACTAATCGTAGCGGGGCTGCCAGACCTAGACACAATACTCCAAATGCGGTCGAACCGAGGTCCTGCATAGCTGCAGGAATGGCGATGATTGGGACAGATTTGCAAAGCTGGCAATTACCCACTTGGTCTTTGTATTGTTGTATGATTACACGTTTCATGAATTGTCACAACATCAGTAACGTGACTTCAACATTCGGTCTAGATCCCAGTAATTGACTTAGTGTGGTGACACCAAGTATATTATTCTGGTCTTGAGTACAGCCTACAAAAAAAACACAATCATTACCACTCTGACATTTCAGCTCTGAACGGGTTAAGAGTTACAGTAAATACCGTCAATTGGAGCAAAGACTGGTACGGTTTTCTCTGATGTATCTTTGTGCTTGTTTAAGAAAGAGCTGCAGATGCTGGAAAAATCGAAGGTAGACAAAAATGCTGGAGAAACTCAGCGGGTGAGGCAGCATCTACGGAGCGAGGGAATAGGTGACGTTTCGTGTCGAGACCCTTCTTCAGACTGATGTGCGGGTGGGGGGGGGGGGAGGCGGGAAGTAGAAAGGAAGAGGCCCTTGCAACCGCAGGAAATGCTACACTTGTCGCTTTACCTCCCCCCTTGACTCCATCCAAGGACCCATGCAGTCTTTCCAGGTGCTGCAGAGGTTCGCCTGCACCTCCTCCAACCACATCTATTGCATCCGCTGCTCTTGATGTCAGCTGCTCTACATCGGTGAGACCAAGCGCAGGCTTGGCGATCGCTTCGCCCAACACCTCCGCTCAGTTCGCAATTTGCGGTGGGATTCACTCTGGAGGAGGCCCAGCACAGAAAGGTCGGATTCAAAGGAGAAGATGCAGGCAGCAGAATATAGTAGTCAGCGCTGTACTGCCGTACAACAGTGGTAGCATGGGTCAGTCACACTGAGGACAGTAACGCCCCAGAGATACCACCCTTCCAGTCTAACGCTACGCTTGCTCTTCCCACAACATCTATCCACTTAGCCTCCCCAAATGAGAACGCCAGATCATGCCGATCGATGCCAAACTCTCGTTGTCTTGCTCCCTGTCAGGTGGGAATAAGTTTGAAGTTACGTTAGCTGGAAGTGAGAAGGAAAGTGATTGATTTCTGCTGCATTGTCTTGTTTCGTTCTTCTACTTCATCTTCTTGCGTAGGCCGTGCACAGCCTAAACCTGTAGGACAACGTGTTCTATTTGATCAGATTTGATTGTGCACGCCAGGTTGATGGCATTCGTCGAAACAGGGCGGACCACGTGAAGGTTGCAATCGCCCACCCCTTGTTCAGTTTAGTTTAGAGATACAGCATGGAAACAGGCCCTTCGGCCCACGGAGTCCGCGCCGACCAGCGTTCTCCCGTTCACACTAGTTCTATGTTATCCCGCTATCTCGTCCACTCCACACACGCTAGGGGGACAATTTCCAGAGGGGGCGATTAACCTGCAAACATCGTTGGGATGTGGGAGGAAGCCGGAGCACCCGGAGAAAACCTACAAGGAGAATGTGCAAACTCCACACAGACAGCTCCCAACTCCATGGTAGTGCAAGAAAGTGATCCATATCCCTCCATTCCCTGCATATCCATGCGCTGATAAACGTCACCTATCCATGTTCTCCACAGATGCTGCCTGACCCGCTGAGTTACTCCAGCACTCTGTGAAACATCACCTATCCCTGTTCTCCACAGATGCAGCCTGACCCGCTGAGTTACTCCAGCAATTTATGCCTTTCAAAAAGTCTCTTAAACGCCACTATCGTATCTGCCCCCACCACCACCCCTGGCAGCATGTTTCAGCACCCACCTGTCTGTGTAAAAACATCCATTCTCCTTTAAAATGTGCCCCTCTCATCTTAAATAAATGCCATCTAATGTTGACCCTTTCCATACTGGGAACGAGGTTCTGACTGTCTACCCTATCTATTCCTCTCATCATTACACTTCTATCAGGTCCCCCCTCGATCTCTGATGTTCCAGAGAAAACAATCCTAGTCTGTCCAACATCTCCCTGTAGCTGAAACCCTCTAATAAGTTCATGTTATAGCAGCAGAATTAGGCCATTCGGCCCATCAAGACTACCCTACCTTTCTGTCCTGGGTCTCCTCCATGGCCAGAGTGAGGCCCACCGCAAATTGCAGGAGCAGCACCTCATATTTTGATTGGGTAATTTACACCCCAGCGGTATGAACATTGACTTCTCCAATTTCAGGTAGTCCTTGCTTTTTCCCTCCATCCCCTCCCCTTCCCAGCTCTCCCACAGCCCACTGTCTCATAGAAAACATAGAAACATAGAAAATAGGTGCAGGAGGAGGCCATTCGGCCCTTCGAGCCAGCACCGCCATGCATTGTGATCATGGCTGATCGTCCCCAATCAATAACCCGTGCCTGCCTTCTCCCCATATCCCTTGATTCCACCAGCCCCTAGAGCTCTATCCAACTCTCTCTTAAATCCATCCAGTGATTTTGCCTCCACTGCCCTCTGTGGCAGGGAATTCCACAAATTCACAACTGTCTGGGTGAAAAAGTTTTTCCTCACCTTAGTCTTAAATGGCCTGCCCAATATTGTAAGACTGTGGCCCCTGGTTCTGGACTCGCCCAACATTGGGAACATTTTTCCTGCATCTAGCTTGTCCGGTCCTCTTATAATTTTATCTGTTTCAATAAGATATCCCTTCATCCTTCTAAACTCCAGTGAATACAAGCCTAGTCTTTTCAATCTTTCCTCATATGACAGTCCCGCCATCCCAGGGATCAATTTCGTGAACCTACGCTGCACTGCCTCATTCACAAGGATGTCCTTCCTCAAATTAGGAGACCAAAACTGCATACAATACTCCAGATGTGGTCTTACCAGAACCCTGTACAACTGCAGAAGAAGTTCTCCGCCTCTTCCTTTCTTTTTCCCGCCCCCCCCCCCCCCCACCCCCACATCAGTCTGAATAAGGGTCTCGACCATAAACGTCACCTATTCCTTCGCTGCATAGATGCTGCCTCACCCACTGAGTTTCTCCAGCATTTCAGTCTACATTCAATCATGGCTGATCTATCTCTCCCTCCTAACCCTCTTCTCCTGCCTGCTCCCCAAATGCCCCGACCTCCATACTAATCAAGAATCTATCTATTTCTGCCTAAAAAATACCCACTGACTTGGCCTCCACAGCCGTCTGTGGCAATGAATTCCACAGATTCACCACCCTCTAACTAATCCAGGTAGCATCCTGGTAAAGTGTAGGAAGAAACTGCAGATGCTGGTTTAAACAGAAGATAGACACAAAATGCTGGAGTTAAGGGCCTGTCCCACTGTACGAGGTAATTCAAGAGTTCTCCCGAGTTTCCCCTGATTCGAACTCGGAGAATGTCCGTAGCGGGTCCGTAGGAGTTTGTGGATGTCTCGTAGCAGCTCGAACAAGTAAAAAGCAACAATTGTTTTCATCACGAATATTTATTTACTCGTGGACATTTTTCACATTGTTGAAAAAACGTCTATGAGTTTACCGGATTTCCCGAGTGCCTAGCGTTACTCGTACGAGCCGCTACGGGACATCCACGAACTCCTACGGACCCGCTACGGACATTCTCCGAGTTCGAATCAGGGGAAAACTCGGGAGAACTCTTGAATTACCTCGTACAGTGGGACAGGGGCTTAACTCAGTGGGACAGGCAGCATCTCTGCAGAGAAGGAATGGGTGACGTTTGGGGTCGAGACCCTTCTTCAGAGTCTGAAGAAGGGAGGGGTCTGAAGAAGGGTCTCGACCCCAAACGTCACCCATTCCTTCTCTCCAGATGGTAACCTTTCTCTGCACCCTCTACAAAGCTCCCACATGCTCACAGAATGATCACAAGATTATTGTGGTTTGACATTCCTAACCAGCGCTCACACACAATAACAATCTTATGATTGAAAAAAATATTCAAGATCTTACAGCGTGGAGTGAGATCTTTTGACCATCATGCCCCAGGTGCCTGCCTTGGAAACAGATATCTGATCACTCCTTTTCTTCTCATCTTTATCTACCTCTGTTTAATTTCCTTTTTGTCGAGAGCATTTCCAATTCCTTTACGAATGCTACAACCAAATCTTTCACCTTGAGCA
This sequence comes from Amblyraja radiata, assembly GCF_010909765.2. Lineage (NCBI taxonomy): Eukaryota > Metazoa > Chordata > Chondrichthyes > Rajiformes > Rajidae > Amblyraja > Amblyraja radiata. Next base: position 127,761,960 of record NC_045958.1, read on the forward strand.
TTTAAGCATTCGATAAGTGAACAGCATTTTTCTTTTCTGCAGGATCACACTGTGATAATGTTTAAAGACTTATACTGTGGACAGATAGGGGGACATTGATAAACCATAGACAGAGACACAGAGTCACAGAATCACAGTCACAGAGACACAGAGACACAGAGTCACAGAGACACAGAGTCACAGAGTCACAGAGACACAGAGACACAGAGACACAGTCACAGAGACACAGAGTCACAGAGACACAGTCACAGAGACACAGTCACAGAGACACAGTCACAGAGACACAGAGACACAGAGACACAGAGTCACAGTCACAGAGACACAGAGACACAGAGACACAGTCACAGAGACACAGTCACAGAGACACAGAGACACAGAGTCACAGAGACACAGTCACAGAGACACAGAGACACAGAGACACAGAGACACAGTCACAGAGACACAGAGACACAGAGTCACAGAGACACAGAGACACAGAGACACAGTCACAGAGACACAGTCACAGAGACACAGAGACACAGAGTCACAGAGACACAGAGTCACAGAGACACAGAGACACAGAGACACAGAGACACAGAGTCACAGACACAGAGACACAGAGAGACAGAGACACAGAGACACAGTCACAGAGTCACAGAGACACAGAGACACAGAGACACAGAGACACAGAGTCACAGAGACACAGAGACACAGAGACACAGAGACACAGAGACACAGAGTCACAGAGACACAGAGACACAGAGACAGAGACACAGAGACACAGACACAGAGTCACAGAGACACAGAGTCACAGAGACACAGAGACACAGAGACACAGAGACACAGAGACACAGAGAAACAGAGAAACAGAGACACAGAGACACAGAGACACAGTCACAGAGACACAGAGACACAGAGACACAGAGACACAGAGTCACAGAGACACAGAGACACAGAGTCACAGAGACACAGAGAAACAGAGACACAGAGTCACAGAGACACAGAGAAACAGAGACACAGAGACACAGAGACACAGTCACAGAGACACAGTCACAGAGACACAGAGACACAGAGTCACAGAGACACAGAGTCACAGAGACACAGAGACACAGAGACACAGAGTCACAGACACAGAGACACAGAGAGACAGAGACACAGAGACACAGTCACAGAGTCACAGAGACACAGAGACACAGAGACACAGAGACACAGAGTCACAGAGACACAGAGACACAGAGACACAGAGACACAGAGACACAGAGTCACAGAGACACAGAGACACAGAGACACAGAGACACAGAGACACAGACACAGAGTCACAGAGACACAGAGTCACAGAGACACAGAGACACAGAGACACAGAGACACAGAGACACAGAGAAACAGAGAAACAGAGACACAGAGACACAGAGACACAGTCACAGAGACACAGAGACACAGAGACACAGAGACACAGAGTCACAGAGACACAGAGACACAGAGTCACAGAGACACAGAGAAACAGAGACACAGAGTCACAGAGACACAGAGAAACAGAGACACAGAGACACAGAGACACAGTCACAGAGACACAGAGTCACAGAGACACAGAGACACAGAGACACAGAGACACAGTCACAGAGACACAGTCACAGAGACACAGTCACAGAGACACAGAGACACAGAGACACAGAGTCACAGAGACACAGAGACACAGAGACACAGTCACAGAGACACAGTCACAGAGACACAGAGACACAGAGTCACAGAGACACAGTCACAGAGACACAGAGACACAGAGACACAGAGACACAGTCACAGAGACACAGTCACAGAGACACAGTCACAGAGACACAGTCACAGAGACACAGAGACACAGAGACACAGAGTCACAGAGACACAGACTCTCAGAGACACAGAGACACAGAGACACAGTCACAGAGACACAGTCACAGAGACACAGTCACAGAGACACAGAGACACAGAGTCACAGAGACACAGTCACAGAGACACAGAGACACAGAGACACAGAGACACAGTCACAGAGACACAGTCACAGAGACACAGTCACAGAGACACAGTCACAGAGACACAGAGACACAGAGACACAGAGTCACAGAGACACAGACTCTCAGAGACACAGAGACACAGAGACACAGTCACAGAGACACAGTCACAGAGACACAGTCACAGAGACACAGAGACACAGTCACAGAGACACAGAGACACAGAGTCACAGAGACACAGAGTCACAGAGACACAGAGACACAGAGACACAGAGACACAGAGTCACAGAGACACAGAGTCACAGAGACACAGAGACACAGAGACACAGAGAGACAGAGACACAGAGACACAGTCACAGAGTCACAGAGACACAGAGACACAGAGACACAGAGACAGAGTCACAGAGACACAGAGACACAGAGAAACAGAGTCACAGAGACACAGAGATACAGAGACACAGAGACACAGAGACACAGAGACACAGAGACACAGAGTCACAGAGACACAGAGACACAGAGACACAGAGACACAGAGTCACAGAGACACAGAGTCACAGAGACACAGAGACACAGAGACACAGAGACACAGAGAAACAGAGAAACAGAGACACAGAGACACAGTCACAGAGACACAGAGACACAGAGACACAGTCACAGAGACACAGAGACACAGAGTCACAGAGACACAGTCACAGAGACACAGAGACACAGTCACAGAGACACAGAGAAACAGAGACACAGAGACACAGAGACACAGTCACAGAGACACAGAGACACAGAGACACAGTCACAGAGACACAGAGACACAGAGTCACAGAGACACAGAGACACAGAGTCACAGAGACACAGAGACACAGAGACACAGAGACACAGAGTCACAGAGACACAGAGTCACAGAGACACAGAGACACAGAGACACAGAGACACAGAGTCACAGAGACACAGAGTCACAGAGACACAGAGTCACAGTCACAGAGACACAGAGACACAGAGACACAGTCACAGAGACACAGAGACACAGAGTCACAGAGACACAGAGACACAGAGTCACAGAGACACAGAGACACAGAGACACAGAGACACAGAGTCACAGAGACACAGAGTCACAGAGACACAGAGTCACAGAGACACAGAGACACAGAGACACAGAGACACAGAGTCACAGAGACACAGAGACACAGAGACACACAGTCACAGAGACACAGAGTCACAGTCACAGAGACACAGAGACACAGAGACACAGAGACACAGAGACACAGAGACACAGAGTCACAGAGACACAGAGACACAGAGACACAGAGACACAGAGTCTAAGACTCTTACTGAATAATGAAAGGCCTGGATAGAGTGGATGTGGAGAGGATGTTTCCACCAGTGGGAGAGTCCAGGACCAGAGGGCACAGCCTCAGAATAAAAGGACATTCCTTGAGGAAGGAGATGAGGAGGAATTTCTTTAGTCAGAGGGTGGTAAATCTGTGGAACTCATTGCCACTGACGGCTGTGGAGGCCAAGTCAATGGAGATTTTTAAAGCAGAGATGATTGATTATTTAAGGAGAAACTGCAGATGCTGGAAAATCGAAGGTAGACAAAAATGCTGGAGAAACTCAGCGGGTGAGGCAGCATCTATGGAACATAGAAACATAGAAACATAGAAAATAGGTGCAGGAGGAGGCCATTCGGCCCTTCGAGCCAGCACCGCCATTCTTTGCAATCATGGCTGATCGTCCCCAATCAATAACCCGTGCCTGCCTTCTCCCCATATCCCTTGATTCCACTAGCCCCTAGAGCTCTATCTAACTCTCTCTTAAATCCATCCAGTGATTTGGCCTCCACTGCCCTTTGTGGCAGGGAAAAAGTTTTTCTCACCTCAGTCTTAAA